>NC_057811.1:139027954-139098667 GCF_018294505.1 Triticum aestivum | reverse complement strand
CCGCGTGCCGCCGTCGCTGACCGCCATCGCCGAAGCACGCCACTGCCCCGACCTCGCCGGACCCGATCCGCCGCCGAAAGCCGCCGGTTCCCGATGAAAACCCAACCGGTATAAACCGTGAACCGCCCCGGTTTATTTTTTATTCGTTTTGGTTTTATTAAGAAAACCTAGACTAGATCTGTTTTTTTAGGTTTTATTAAGCTGCGAACGTCCACTGTTTAGAATCCTATAAACGAACGTTCACTATTTAGCTTTTTCTTTTTCTGTTATTTTCGGCCATGGACCCATCTGTGAATAATTTATTTACATATTAGCCCCTGATCTTCAAACGTCTACAACTTTTTACTCGTTTGTCGAAATCCAATGAAACCAACGCCCACTTCTTTGTTATGATCTCCTCTAACCAGTAATCCAACTCAAACATGTTTTTGAAATTTTAGAATTTGAATTAGATCAGATTTGAATTCAAACTTCTTTTGTTCATAACTTAAGTTCCGTAACTCCGTTTGAGTTGATTCTTTTTGCAAAGCGAAGCTCTTGACCTAAACTTTCTGATAAGGCCAAATTCACATAATTTTGGTGCTGTTAGAAATTGTTTTATGTTGAAAGAGTTATTTGCTTGGTTTTGAAGTTTTCTGAATTGTTTTCTTCGATCTTTCTGATCTTTTGAGTGATTGCTTATGTGTGGTTGCCATTGCTTGCTTGCGATAGATTGACCGGAGTGTGACGAGTAGAACTATCAAGAGTTTTGAGTGCGAATCATCTTCATCAACATTGCAGGCAAGTAACACTTTGATCATACTTTTCCATACCCAGTTTTATTTGCATTAGATCAATCCTCAAACATTGCATGGTTAGGATCCAATTAAACTGTGGGTATTGGGATGTAGTTGAGGTAGTACCTATTACCTGTGTTATTTATCAAACCCTTGGGAGTTACTTCTACGTTTGCTATTATATTGCCATGCTATGCTCGTAGACGTGGATTGGGTTTGAGAGATATTCATGACAGATGTGAGATTGTTAATTAATGGTTTACTTAAGGTGGCAACTAAAACTCATATCTGGGTGGATTGAGGCACCTGGGGAACCCAGTGCTGCCTGTATTTTTGGATATTCCGGGGTACCCGTGTGATCATCCTATGGACCGCCACCCAGGCTCAAAGGGATCATAAGATTATTCATGCTAGAAACTTCCGTGTGCAGCCACAAGCTATTATGGGCTCTAGCATAGTTGAGTAGGTTACATGATCTCTTGAAGAGGTGGGCTAGCAGATGTAGGGGAAAGTAGGTGTTACTGTCCATCCGGAGTAAAGGGTGATTGTTTCTGAAAGACTGTGTCTCGGTCATCCGTTTCTCAAACATCATGCAGTGCGAGAATCAAGCGGAGGCGATCGAGTCTTGTGGGGAAAAGTGCACAAACCTCTGCAGAGTGTACAAACTAATCATGGTTAGCCGTGTCCCCGGTTATGGACAACTTGAGTATCTAGTACCTGGATTATCATGTGAATCTCATCATCATGTTACTTTAATTAATTTTGTTGGGATTGAGTTGGAGGTACCTTCTCAATGTTTCACAACCACCATGATAGTTAAATAAAATTTATTCCTTTGCAGTAGGGAAAAATTGGCTTTTCGCAAAAACATTAAACCATAGAGCTTTTCCACCAGCCATACATGTAGTGATAGTCTTTTTCATCATTTCTCTATGGTGTGAATTTGCCAGTATATTCCATGTGCTGACCCGTTTTCGGGCTGCAACGTTTCATGTTGCAGGATTCTTACGACGAGTAAGTGATACGTTAGGGTTATGATTTCTACACTCAACTTTGTCGTTGGTGTTGATGGGAATCCACAACCTTGTTACTTCCGCTATTTGGATTGAGGTAATAGTATTTACGTTACTTTATACATGTGATTTACCTCTGTTATAAATCCTCGAGTACTGTGTGTGTCAGCATACCGATCCAGGGATGACACTTAAGCACAGAGACTTGATCCATTCGGGTCGGGTCGCTACAAGATGGTATCAGAGCACATGTTGACTGTAGGACGTGACCCTAGAAACTGGCAAGCCCATAGGAAGGATTTTCCCTAAAACTTTCCTTTTCAAAAATATCTTTTACCTCTCTTCTTTTCCGAGTCTTATTAAAATATTCCCTTTTAGTGAGACTATACCCCTTTCCCCTGTTGACCACAAAGATTCGACTGATGAGACCACTCCAAGAAGGACAAGATATCGGACAACCAAGACCACTACAGAATGAAGGAGATTCTACCGTGCATCTGAATAATGGAAACTACAACAGTTGAAGACTCCGAAGACTAGGAGAATTTGAAGGCTCTGAAGAATTCCCAGATTTGACCTAGTAAGGCTACCCCTATGGAACTTGGCAGACTATGGAAGCTGTCAATACCTGAGATCAAGGTGTATCGGAGAAAGACCGGAGCATGGAGAGTTAAAACTCAAAGTTCTGTCAAGGAAAACCCTAAGGCAGGAGATATCAACTATGGAGAGATAGCTCATGGAAATGACAAGAGCAGAAACACGGCTATCCATGATGTTATCGCCCGCTTATGCTATTGTCACCGTGCTGAGTTAAGCATGCATATGCATGGTAGGATTGGATGGTAGAAGGCTGATGGAGCACCTACCAGCAAGACGAAGTTTTAACCTTAGCTGGTGTATCACCAGGATCTGGAGCATTACATCAGGAAGTTTAAAGATGAACCTTCAGGAAGCAGTATTCGACAAGTAAGCGTTTCGTGAAGAACTCAGGACCCAGAAGTTGAAAGTAGCCATGATGGAGGAGCAAAACCTCGAGACATCAAAGACTCGTCAGGAACTGAAGGACAGTAGGATCATGGTTCATGTCAAGGATGTTGAGACCCAGAAGTTGGAGCGCAACTCCAGAAATATTAAAGGACGTCACGAGAGACTTCGCGTCAACAGAGATGATTTGGCAAAAGAACTTGAGAAGGACAAGCATGATCGGAAGAAGCCATTGGAGGCATGAACAAGACTTGAAGAGTTTGTGACTTTGAAGATTTATTGACCTTAGAAGACCAAACCCCTGTTATACCTACGTTAGATGCGACGATTGTGAGCTGTCATTTGTTTGTTGTTTTTCCGACAGCCACAATAAAAATCATGTCTTTTCAAAACTTTTGTTTGTATTGTGTGCATCTCTCTCTACCTCTCTTATCTCACCCCAAACCCATGGACCCAATAGAGGATGAATGGAGATGAGCTTGTATTTTCTGGACCGATGAGTCAATTGGAGACGGACCGATGGATTCAGAACATGGAGGATCACATGAAGAATAACCCTATAGTCGGAAAGGATATGACCCGGCATGCTCTTCAATGTTTTGAAAGAGGTGCTGCTACTTGGTGGAGGATGTACCAAACCATCAATGGATGGCAAGGAGTAACCACTTCGAAAGAATTTAAGTGGACTCTACAAAGATCTCGTCTTGTGTCCCAGAAATTGAAGCCTTATGGAAAGGATATGAAGAAACCTTGTGCATACAAGCCTTGTGGAGAAATAGGACACAACCATAAGGAACACAAGGATGAATGCCCTAATTGTGAAGGAAGTCACCCAGTTGAAGAATGCCCAACTAGGCAGATCACTTGTTTCTTGTGTGAAGGGACTACCCACTACCCTGCTCAGTGTCACATCTACCCCATGGTACAAAGGACCATCCAGCAGAAGAAAGAAGCAATAAAAAGAGCCCTCATGGAAATTTTAGAGGAATCTGTGATGAAGGAAGAGGTGGAGGACACACCTAAAGAAGAACCAATTAAACCCTGCACCAAGTCATGCTATTCATGTGGAGAAGAAGGACACATCTCCCAAAATTGTCTGAATGGGGATTTAGTAGAATTCCCGACAGAGGAAGTAGAGTATGACCCACAGGAAATAGAAGCCCTGGTTGGAACGGAAAAGTCCAGGAAGAGAAGTAGATTGGATCCCAGGAACAACCCAATTTCTACAAAAAAGGACCTAAGTCATATCACATGTTTTAGGTGCAAAAATTCAGGACACTACTTCAATGATTGCCCAAAAGGGAAGATGAGGACCCCAGGAGGCTATATAATCACAAGGAAACCTCGAGATATGTCAGAAGTAATATGTTTCCGTTGTGATGAAGCAGGGCACTTTGCCAGAGAATGCCCCAAGGAGACGGAGACCTGTGATAAATAGTTGAGTGCAACGAGAAAAATAGTAGTAGTAGTGTGGACATTTCTTTTATTAGTGAGGTGTCGGGTTGAGGCATGTAATGGAATGCAAGAGATTGTAATAATTTGAGAATCAATAAAGTTAGCATTATTGGTATTGATTTGGATTTTATGAGTTGTTACTCTATGAAGATAGATTTTGACCATTTTCGAGGATATGAGAAATATGGCCTATGGAAGATTGTGCATTTTAAAGGTGGTAGTACCCCGTGAGGAAACTTGACACTTGGAAAAAGGTAATGATATCCCACGAAGTGGATTTCGAACAAAATAAGTATGAGTTTTATCTCGATATGTTGGATACCCCAAGAATATGAGGGTATGGAGTATTATTGGATGTAAAGGAGGTAGTCTATGAAATTGGAGACAGAGCATGTCTTCGTGTGTTCCCTCTGCGAGGAGTTAAACGAGTTGGAGTTAAGGAAAGTTAGCCCCGAGATTTGTAGGACCATACCGAGTTTTGGAGTGTATGGGAGAAGTGGCCAACAAGTTCGAGTCACCCGAAGGACAGTCAGGAGTTCATGATGTGTTTCATGTTTCCCAGTTGAAGAAGTGCCATGCAGAGATGGCCAATATTCCCCTGTAAGGACGCTTGACCCTGGAAAGGATAATGATGTTCCATGAAGTGGAGTATGGACTTCATAAGTATAAGTTTTTTTATCTCGGTATGTGGGATATCCCCTGAGGATGAAGAGATGAAGTACTATTGGATATAAGGAGGTATGATGTTGGAAATATGGATCAATGGAAATTCCATCATGAGTCTGAGTAATCATGTCTTAGTTTGGTGCTAATAGAAGGAAGGAAGACAGTACAATTGCATGGATTTAAGAATACTAGGAAGTTGGATGTTGGATTAAGGATCAGTTGCCCGATTATGAGTTCAAGGTTTACAAGTGATAAGATGGGCCATAACCCACAGGCTCCAGGACCTGCCAAGAAGCAAGCATGGTCTTACTGAAGGAAAAACCCTGGAAGAAGTTACGATTTTATCGACAGACGATTTTATAGGAGTTTACGCAAAAACCTGAGAGTTGGGAAGGAACGATAGATGTTTGTTTGGCTTGCAGAATTCATGGATTTATCCGAACTTGGTTCATCAACAAGAGAAATTCTGCAATGCTTGTGAGGATGACCGAGTTTTAGAATGCGAGATTCGCTAAACCATATACAAGGTAATGATTTGGGTGCGGGATGGATTGATCACCATACCGACTTACTCTTATTGTTTGTTTTGCTATATGGGATGGTAAATCTGAGTGACCTACCTATAGTAGAGAGACGACGGTATTAAACCTTACTTGAACCTTAGAATGGTATAAGAATGTTTCCCTTGTACACGGCAGTTGATGCCAATCGTAGGTTATACGGTGAGGATCAACCCAGACCCATTTTCCTGCAGGAGAAACCATAAATTGTTGACCACCAGGAGATGTCGATAGTTGTTTAGTATTGGCGTCTGACCCGACAGCTAAGAAGACCCAGTCATGGAATAACCTTACCAAGATGAAAGGACAGAAGAATTGTGGTAAAGGTTATGCCACCACCGGAAGAACCCAGAGAAGGAATTATACTGAAGATCTGAGAAGACTGACACTGTCAGGAATAAGGATGGAGTATACGAGTTTTGGTGGAACCGTAACAATGCTTCTAAGGGTGGTAGCACCCCAGACCCCGGTGATGATCGATGGATTTTGAGAAGACCCCAAACCTAACCGATTTCTTGCTAGCATCTCCGAATCTCGAGGACGAGATTCATTTTAAGGGTGGTAGGTTTGTAACATCCCAAAATTCTAAATTTTGGAATGTTATAATAAACAGGTAGATTGGATTGATTGTTTGATTGATTGACTGAAAATGAGTGAATTCGAAATCTTTTGAAAGTTAAATGAGAGGGAATAAAAGGATTTTCCCAAACTTTCATTTTGCTTTTATGATCTCCATGAATTCAAATTCTTTTCATCACAAAACCCTCGAGAGAAGATGACATGACTTCTTCCATTTATTTAAATGAAAAGGGGTGTTGAAAATATTTGAATATCATTTGAAAATATTTCCAATTCAGAAACTTCAAGCAACTCAATGATTTTCATGAGAGAAGATAAAATGATTTCTCAAAACATATGAAATATGAGTTGGAAGTTTAAAAGGATCTAATTTAAAGTCCTTTTGGAAATTATTTTCAATTTGGAGTATTTGGGTTTTATTCAAATTATTTTTCTGCAAAATAAAAATATATGGAAAATAGGGTAACATGATTCCCTACAACAGAAAATTGGAGAGAAATAAATTTGAATTAATTTTGGTATTTTGAAAATGATTTTTATTGGATTTTAGTAGAGCAGTAGCACTCTTTGATTTATTTGAATTTTTGTGGATTTTATTTAATGCTAGAAAAATGTCCATGTTGTTGGAAATCTTTTTCTGAAAATTTTAATATATTATATGCCTATATAATATTTTATTTTATATTCTATTTCTTTTCTTTTTCTCTCTGTTAAAAAAAACTCTTCGAACAGTGCCAGGCCGAAGCCCAGCACTGCTCTCTCTCTTCTTTCTCTCCCTCCGCCGAACTGGGCCGGCCCAGCTCCAGCTAGGCCGCGGCCCAGCGCGCCCGTGCCCTTCCCCGACTCCGGCGGAGTCCGCCTCCACCACGGCATCGCCGCCGCCGCCCATGTCTGTGCGGGACTCCCTCCGCCGCCTCTCCTCTGCCCCCTCCCGCACGCCACCGCGCCGCCCCTCCCCCCTTAAATAGCGCCGCCCCGGGCCCCTCTCTCTCTCCACTCTTCTCGCCGCCGCCTCGAGCCGCATCGCCGCCGCCGCTGCCAACCACCGCCGCCGCAGCCGCGCCTCGCCTAGCCCGCGCTGCCGCCTCCGCCGCCCCGCGTAGCCTCCGCCCACTGCCGCCGCCGCGCCGGAGCTCGCCGCCCTCGCCTTGCCCGCGCGCCGCCGTCGCCGACCGCCGTCGCCGGAGCACGCCACTGCCCCGACCTCGCTGGACCCGATTCGCCGCCGAAAACCGCCGGTTCTCGATGAAAACCCAACCGGTATAAACCGTGAACCACCCCGGTTTATTTTTTTATTCGTTTTGGTTTTATTAAGAAAACCTAGACTAGATCTATTTTTTTTAGGTTTTATTAAACTGCGAACGTGCACTGTTTAGAATCCTATAAATGAACGTTCACTATTTAGCTTTTTCTTTTCTGTTATTTTCGGCCAGGGACCCATCTGTGAATAATTTATTTACAGATTAGCCCCTGATCTTCAAACGTCTACAACTTTTTACTCGTTTGTCGAAATCCAACGAAACCAACGCCCACTTCTTTGTTATGATCTCCTCTAACCATTAATCCAACTCAAACATGTTTTTGAAATTTTAAAATTTGAATTAGATCAGATTTGAATTCAAACTTCTTTTGTTCATAACTTAAGTTCCGTAACTCCGTTTGAGTTGATTCTTTTTGCAAAGCGAAGCTCTTGACCTAAACTTTCTGATAAGGCCAAATTCACATAATTTTGGTGCTGTTAGAAATTGTTTTATGTTGCAAGAGTTATTTGCTTGGTTTTGAAGTTTTCTGAATTGTTTTCTTCGATCTTTCTGATCTTTTGAGTGATTGCTTATGTGTGGTTGCCATTGCTTGCTTGCGATAGATTGACCGGAGTGTGAAGAGTAGAACTATCAAGAGTTTTGAGTGCGAATCATCTTCATCAACATTGCAGGCAAGTAACACTTTGATCATACTTTTCCCTACCCAGTTTTATTTGCATTAGATCAATCCTCAAACATTGCATGGTTAGGATCCAATTAAACTGTGGGTATTGGGATGTAGTTGAGGTAGTACCTATTACCTGTGTTATTTATCAAACCCTTGGGAGTTACTTCTACGTTTGCTATTATATTGCCATGCTATGCTCGTAGACGTGGATCGGGTTTGAGAGATATTCATGACAGATGTGAGATTGTTAATTAATGGTTTACTTAAGGTGGCAACTAAAACTCACGTCTGGGTGGATTGAGGCACCTGGGGAACCCAGTGCTGCCTGTATTTTTGGATATCCCGGGGTACCCGTGTGATTATCCTCTGGACCGCCACCCAGGCTCAAAGGGATCATAAGATTATTCATGCTAGAAACTTCCGTGTGCATCCACAAGCTATTATGGGCTCTAGCATAGTTGAGTAGGTTACATAATCTCTTGAAGAGGTGGGCTAGCAGATGTATGGGATAGTAGGTGTAACTGTCCATCCGGAGTAAAGGGAGATTGTTTCTGAAAGACTGTGTCTCGGTCATCCGTTTCTCAAACATCATGCAGTGCGAGAATCAAGCGGAGGCGATCGAGTCTTGTGGGGAAAAGTGCACAAACCTCTGCAGAGTGTACAAACTAATCATGGTTAGCCGTGTCCCCGGTTATGGACAACTTGAGTATCTAGTACCTGGATTATCATGTGAATCTCATCATCATGTTACTTTAATTAATTTTGTTGGGTTAATGATGATACTTAATTGGGATTGAGTTGGAGGTACCTTCTCAATGTTTCACAACCACCATGATAGTTAAATAAAATTTATTCCTTTGCAGTAGGGAAAAATTGGCTTTTCGCAAAAACATTAAACCATAGAGCTTTTCCACCAGCCATATATGCATGTAGTGATAGTCTTTGTTCATCATTTCTCTATGGTGTGAATTTGCCAGCATATTCCATGTGCTGACCCTTTTTCGGGCTGCAACGTTTCATGTTGCAGGATTCTTACGACGAGTAAGTGATACGTTAGGGTACGATTTTCTACACTCAACTTTGCCGTTGCTGTTGATGGGAATCCACAACCTTGATACTTCCGCTATTTGGATTGAGGTAATAGTATTTACGTTACTTTATACATGTGATTTACCTCTGTTATAAATCCTCGAGTACTGTGTGTGTCAGCATACCGATCTAGGGATGACACTTAAGCACAGAGACTTGATCCATTCGGGTCGGGTCGCTACACAAATAGTAATCGAGACAAAAGTTACTACTCCCTCCTTTCCAGTTTATGGCTCAATTTCAAAATCTCTCCAACAAAGGTAGACGGTGAGTGGTCGAATTAATTTTGTACTCCTAGTTTGCACAAGTAATTAGTACGCTCGTTTTTCTCAAGAAGTTATGTTTGCCGAGGCATTAATTAGAACGAATGCATGAATGACCACTAAATTTCCATGAACTTCTACATGCATTGGTGAGTTTTCTCTTGACACTGCTTGCATCCGGTGATCTAACGCACCTCGAAATCCAACATGTGATGGTACTACTACTAGTAGTAGAATTGAGACTTAGGAAACGAAAAAACGCATGTCTTTTAGATGAGCCCTATAAACCCTAGTGGGTACGTACTCCGTAAAATCAGATTTTCCCGAAACTAAGTCGCTCAATATTTATTTGCTTGTTTCCCTTCCTGCCTCCTTGCCTCGAACAGACTATGCCAAACTCCCCTGCCTGCCGCGCAGGAAAAGACCCGCCCACGCCTTTTTTTAGTCCGGGTTTGTATCGATGGATCGCGCGAAGCATCAAAAACCCAAGCCGTGTCTTGTACTCCTCCGTCGACGCTCGCTTTCATGAATTCTATACTTCCTGTCACCGACATGTGGGACATATAGCAACCGGGTCGACTTGTCAAGCACCAAATAACAGTGCAGAACAGCAGGGGGGACGCACCCCAGTCGTACTGCCCCAGTAGTAGTAGTAATGAGCAAAGAGACGTCAAATCACAATGCCGCACCTTCCTAGACGGACGAAGCAACCATTATTTCACACTTCCGTTCGCCATCATCTCAAACCACGTAGTATTGCTTCTGCCTCAAGAGGGACACGCGCATCACCTTGGTACATCATGACACGTGGGACCACATGACAGGCCATGCTCCCCTGCCGATCGCTCGGTAAAATCACCACATTTTTACTACTATACTTCCTCCGTATCGGTTTACATGGCATGCACGTCGTTCTAGGTTGAGAATTTAATTGGCTAGCTATATATGTGATGAACAATGTATGTTTAGAAACTACATCCGCTTAATAATCCAATGATATACTTTTTGTGACATAGTAACTCAGATTACTTAGTCAAATGGATGACCTAGAACTATGTGCACTCCCTATAAACCGAGACGTCTAAAAAAACAAGACAGAGAGGGTAGTTCAGTACGTATCTTTTTAGATCAATATAGTCGGGATTCACCAAGGATCAAAACCAAGTGGTAGGTTGCACCTGTCGTGTTGGCGTAGTGACTCAAGCAGGGTCAGTCCGCACACGAAATGGCGACACACTTAACAGGACCCCTTTGGCCGACATGTGGCTCATCCACCGTCTTGTTCCACGTGCGATGCACCAAATTACAATTCGGAGCAGTGGTTGGAATTGGAGGCACCCCGGTCGTAGCGCTGCAGTAGTAGAGAATGAGCGATGAGGGGTCAAATCACAAAGCCCCACCTTTCCCGCATTAAGCTAGACGGACGAAGCAACCATCATTTCACTCTAGGGCGCAAGAGCATAAAGAAAAGAGAAAACCAATTATGCGTGCGGCAGCTACCTAGGGCACCCTAGGGTAGGGGTCTCCACTACACATCATTTTTTTGAAAGCGCCTCCACTACAAATAGGCTTCTCCCTCGTCCTCTTGAAGAACACCGATGATGCGTGCGGCGGTAGGGTTTGTACGAGTACTACTAGGGCGTGCGGGGCCATGCCGTAGTAAATGGGAGAGGGATTGAGTTCGAGTCGACGCCTTAAATATGTGTGGGCCGCTTGGTTTTAGGGGAACGAGGCAGCATTTTGGGTTCGGGGACCAGTGGAGATATAGTACGTACAAAAATTGTGGACGTAGGTTCGACCGAAAGGCAATGATACATGGGCCCTGCATTTTGATATACCCAGGGCCGCGTGAAATTTGCTACTCTACTCAAAACTAGTAAGGTACACATGCATTGAACGCATGAGATTTCGAAACAAAATTATGAATAAATACACACTATAGCATGTAAAGCTTTGAGTCATATATGCATGATGTAGATGTTCGTTTAGTTCTTATAGTTCATCTCATTCAAAATCAATTAGTTTTATAAAAATGTTAAGATTCATGGGGATGTGCATTGTAAAGCATAAAGTAAAAAACAAATAATGGCAATTCATTTAGAAAAAAATCAATTATGATATGGAAGATTCTAGAACAAAGGAGAAGTGCTTGTGTTTTGAGGTTTGTGCATTATGCTTAAGTTCAACCATGGAGTCTTCTAAATTGTACATGTGGCAGATCTGGTGGAATGTTGATGATATCCAACGGCCAGTAGTGCTCGGATTTGCCATCTCTGCACTGTCGGATTAGCTTCATCCAGCGACCATCTTTCAAGTTATTCGCACACTATATAGTTCTTGTGCCATAGTTGCATGTCTTGGAAAAAAGCTACTAGTGGGTTGTACTAGCTATTTAGGAATAGAAGATGTATACATGGAAGTTGTAGGGAAAGAGATGACATGGAGTATCTCAATTCCTATGAGTAGGGATTGGAAAAGAGATGTCATTTGGTTGACATCATAGGAACTTTTCTATTGAATCTAGAGATGACATGTATCTCAATTCCTATGAGGAGGGATTAGAAAAGAGATGTAATTTGGTTCATATCATAGGAACTTTTCTATTGAATATACGCTAATGTTTATTTTCCTTTGAAATTATGGGAGTATAGGAATCCATTCATATGAACCAAGTGGCTCTAAAGCTATAGAAATGATATCATGTTTATTTCCTTTGAAATGTGGAGTATATGAATCTATTCCTATGAACCAATTGGCTCTAAAGGAAAAAATCCTATAAAAATCATATCATATAGAGTTCCTATGATATTCCTCCACACCAAAGGATGGTTGAAATTGCTGCAGGTGATACGATGGTCTTTCTTTGTAGACTCCTCCCCCATCTTTATAGTTACCTCTCGAAGATGAATGAAATGATATATACAGGGTATTCTACATGTGCAATTTGGTACACGAAAACTCGGTAAAAGTTTGCGAGGTTCGAATTTTCAATAAAGCTATATGCACTGCATTTTGGAACGGAGGGAGCATACGGCAGTTGCTAACACTCACGTGGAAGATTTGTGTGTAGGAGGAGTGGCTGTTCTGTTAAATGACATGGCAAAACTGACACTGTCGGATGCCGATCTAACGGTTCTTACGGCGTTCGTCAGGAAAAGGCTTGTGGCGAACGTTTGTCGGATAATGATTTACGGACACATGCATTGCATTGATACGTGCCCCCCTCTCTCTCACGCACACGCACCCTCCCGAGTCCTCTCGCACCCACCGTCTATCTGCAGGTAGACGTCACACACATATGTGCTCTTCACACCCTACCCTCAGAACTTCTAAAAAACAAAAGACGTCGCGCACATTTTATTTTAGCTCACACGTCACACACTTATACTATTACTCTTGTGGCGAACGTTCTTTGGGCATAGTATATTGTACTCTCACGAAGAGAAGCGGTGCACGCACGCACTAGTTCTCTCACACCCACTCGCGGGTACACGTAGGAGCGCATTTTTTTGAAGCTGGTACAACAAAATCACTCCACTATATATATAAGCAGGAGCCTTAGTGCTTGCTTTACTAGGGTTCCTCTCGTTCACTCTCTCATGCTCTCCAGATCTAAGCAAGACATAGGTGGCCACACTCTCTCTCAGCTCACGGCTGGTCACAAATCCGGCCGGACAACCTCGACCGGGGCAGGGGTGTAGGTGCATCGTTCACGCTGTCGTCGGCGGCGAGGGAGGAGACCAACGGCTGCCCGCGTGTCCCGATCGGCGGCCGTGCCGTTCTCTCCGAGAGAGCGCCGGCTCCGGAGGGCCTCCGACCCCTTCTTCCTCCCTGCGGTATTGTGGCCAAGATGCGGCCTCCCGACGCCGTCTTTGCCACATGCCGACGACCCTCAGGTATATATTCCTTCGAAACCTGCCTTGCTCTACTGCCCCAGCTCCCCACTTGGCTTCGTGTGGATCTTTTTCTACTTCCGTCCGCTGTTCCAAAGCCACCTAGACTTTTACTATTATTAGAGGTAAAGCTAGTTCATACAGTCGACTCTAAGAGTTGGTTCAAACAGGGAAGAAAGTGGGAAAGCTGTAGCATGAATCTAGGACTTGGTTCTAAGAGGAAACGGGGGAAAGTAGTAGATACTGGCTACCCAACCGGTCTCTTGGTTGAAAAGACGAAGAAAGCATGGTGGATGGCGAAGGGTGGGGGGAAGTGGACCTATCTCTTGGTTGAAAAAGGAAAGAAAGTGACGGGTGTTGGGGGACAACGCAAATGAGAATGAGCAGGTCTAGATTTCCTGTGCTCACATAGGAAAATGTCGCCGAGGAGATAAAAAATGGGACAAATGCAGACATGCTGCCTGAGTGTTTGCCGCTCTCGGCAACCACATCTGCCTCACCACTTTATGCCCCTGCTGTCCCTACGCCCATATCGCTACCGTTAATGTAAAATCACATGAAGCATTAAGCAATGCCACCTAATGTCACTATAAGTAATGGTCTAGTGCCGTCGATAAATTGAAGCAATGCCACCACCATTTTATGAAGTGCTTCCGTCTTGCTTTATTTCCCATGAATTGTGTTTTTGCAGTTACACTTAAATCTCACACCGCTAACATTGCTTCATCCCAGTGGAACTGCACAAATTTGATTGCACATTTACTGACCATGTGCTACTCTCATGACAGTAATACTAATGCTATTGTTCTGCATGTTAATCTAGTGGCAGTGTTGATGTGATGTGATGCTACTTACTTAAGGACACTTTCATACTGTCAATCTAGTGCCAATTATAACACAATAGATGCTGTTGTTAATCATACGCCACTGCAAATATCTGTCACTGTTTAAATAACCGTATTTCGTATTTGCGCAAACAGGGATGTCTGTCTCCATATCGTTTCGGGATGTCTGTCTCCGTATCGTTTCTATCCGCGCAATCAAAAGCACACACCTCAGTTTTAGTAGAACTGCGCAAAATGAGATGGCTATCCCTCGTTGCCGTCGTCTAACCACCCGTCTTCCAGGTATTCCTACATTGGTAGTTACTAGGTAGAATGACCAACGCAATATAAAAGAAGTTGATTCGTACGTTTTACTTCCTGATTGCAGTGTAGGGACGAGCGAAAACAACTGCATCCTAGTCCGGAATGCACTTTCTACCAGTTCATCCATGGATCGAGGACTAGCTGGCACGGCTGCACGGCGGTTTTTTGGACAGGTGCGCGGACAAGAGGCATTGTGGTCTGCTTATTTCTGCAAATAGCGGTGCTTAAGTTTAGTGGAATGCACAAGAATTTGAGTTGGTCAGTACACTACATGGTTCAGTTCAGCATTCCAGCTGAGAACACAATTATAATTGGTTATTCTGGAATGAGAGAACCTAACCCTGGATGGTAGCAACAAGAAAAAACCAGAGTGAACTCCAGGAAATTTAAGCCTGCCGGGAGGCCCTTTGCTTAGAGAAGCCTTGCTTGTTTTTTCCTAATTTGTAAACCTTCTCACAGCTTTGTCTTTTGCTGTGAACTAGTATATGTTTGTTATGTTCTATGAATCATTGAGATGTATAAAATTGCTTAACTTATGCTTTTCAAGTTTTTGTGAAGCCGAGTTTAATGTGAGTGTTCCAGATGAACGCTGGACTAGCGTGTGAACGTTTGGAATTTACATTGTGGCCTCAGTTAACTGCATGAACCACTGTAACAAGATACACAGTTGCTTATATGTCAGACATCAGATTGTTGATTGTTAGCTGGTCGATAGTCTAGTGTTGAAGCGAGCTGAGCCAATGTGCCGTGTTTTGCACAACTGCTTACAAGTGGGGTAGCACCAACAGTGTTTACAAGTACTTATGTATACGTCGGCGCACAGTTCTCAAACGAGTACTCTATTTCATCAAAACACACACTGCTCGTATGATAAAACTAGTGAGGACGCATCTGTTTCGGCAACAATTACGATGAGTTACGGGCACACAAAAGTAGCAGCAGTTCCCATAGACGGATTCAAACAGAGTACTAGCCCAGAGGGCTCGATAACAGGCAAGGTTCGGATAATTAGACAGAATCCAAACTACTATTAAACACTAGCTGGGGCAAGTATTTCATGCCTCGATCTAATTTGGGCTGGACACAAGACGGACCTTGCCATGAACATCATCGAGGACGTCCGGCAGCAGCTCAATCCTGTGAACCTTCATGAAGACAACCTTGTGGCCTTGCCACTCATAAACTTGTTTGTGGAGGCATGCCACGTCATCTTCCTGCGTAAGCTTGACAAGAACAGTATGCCTCACAAACGAAGGAGTAGCTTTGAACTTCTTGTGCTTCAGTACACCCTGGACAACACGCCTGACAACAGTGAGGCTGGAATACAACTCTTCATTGGTATAAGCGCAAATGGCTTCCAGGATCCAACAGCCTAAAAACTCTGTTTTCCCAGTGCATATATTCAGGTCATCCGCCTCATAGCGAGTGACATGTACAACCACACAATCCTTGTCTGCATCAGGGCTCTAATTGAAACAGAAACAAATTCTGAATTACTTTCCAGTATAAGAAACACAAGTTATTTAAACCACTATGTATAGCATGGCATCGAAGCTAATAAAATTTTGCATTATTCATCACCACATACTTAGATGAAAAACCACAATCGAGATCGGCAAAGAAGAAAATCACCTTGGGCAGCTCAGCGGGGGGGGGGGGACACATCCTCGAAGGGGGAAAACTGCTCCTGCAGTGCCACGGGGGCTGTAACCTCAAACGGGGCATTGACCATCTCAGTAGTGGCCGTGAGCGTATCTGGGGTCGGCTCGGTGGCTGCCTCCATCTTCTTGGAGCTCTCTGTCTCGTGGGGATCAGCCTCCCGCGTCTGCTCCAATATCGGCAGATCTTTGCCTGGTTCTCCTTGGTCCATCATGAAACTGACGAATACTAGGAGACCACTGAAAGGAAAACACAATCGCAATGACAATGAAACAAAAAAGAGAGTGAGGATCGGTTACTGCTTTGCAAAAGTTCTTTTTTTTCTCTGAACAAAAATATACCAACATCACGGATCCGCTTACCTTCCCTTCGTTGGGAGACAAGAACAGTGGCAGATGCGAGTGTTGCCTTTCTTGAAGACGGTGAGGGAGAAGGGGATTCAGCGAAGAGTGAAATGATGGTTGCTTCGTCCGTCAAACTTAGACTGCGGGGAGGTGGGGTTTTGTGATACGACGGCTCGTTATTGCCACGCTATGACCGGGGTGACTCTCCGCCTGCATACTGCCTTCTAATTTGGTGGATGGCATTTGGGCTCGCGCGCTGCATGGCCCGCATGTCGGTGAACAAAAGTATGACGACATTCAGTAGAGGGAGACGTTTCGATGACCTAGGAGGAGCCAGAAGCGGTATTGTATCCACTGTACTAGTATTAATTGTTTTTCTTGGTAGCTGTAGAGTGTCTCCACTGTACTAGTAGTAATTGTTTCTCTGGGCCCAAGACAAAACAGCCCATCCACCCTAGTAAATAGTAAAATCAATTCAAAAGTCCATATATTTATTGAATGAGAGGCGCTACCCACACCCAGCACATCGCCCCCAAAAAAAACCTGGGTGTTCTTCTTCCAACTCACTCCCACCCACCTCATGTCAGCTCGCTCCACTCGTACCCCCAAATTCCTCACCTCACTCCTACAGAAAACCCCAGCTCCCCTTCTTCCTCACTACTACAGAAAAACCCCAGCCCCCCTTCTTCTTCACTGGCACTACAACTAGGCTCGTCATTCGTTACTCTGCTCAAATCCGTGAGCGCGACGGGACACCCTTGAGGAAAATGGAGTCGGCTGACCCCAGCGCCAAGAAGATGAGGCTCCTGCCAGCGGCGACGCCTGTTGTAGATCCCACACCCGGCAGCGCGGGGAGAAGTGGCGACCCCGCCCACACCGGATCATAGGAACCCGTAGAATCTCGGGTGGACCGCATGAGCGATCTCCCGGACGCCGTCCTTGGGGAGTTCATCTTGCTTCTCCCCACAAAGGATTGCTGCCACACCCAAGTCCTCTCAATTCGGTGGCGCCCTCTATGGCGCGCCGTGCCCCTTAATCTCGACTGTCGTCAGCTATCTCTCTTCAATGATTTTGAAGTCCCCAGAGCCATCATCTCCTCCCACCAAGGTTCCGTTCAAAGCCTCTGCATCCCGTCATGCTACCTGAGCAAGCATACCAAGCCCTGCATGGTGGACGCCAGGCTGAAATCCCCTGAATTCACGGAACTATAGCTACTTGAGTTCTACTATTCCCCTGGAAATCACCTACCAGATACCGAATGCCATCTACCTGTGCCCTCAGCACCGATGTCCATCTCACGGTTTTCCTCCTCTCTCCACACCGCCACCTTTGCGCTGTGCAAACTACCAGACAATCTGGTACTAAACCTTGGACTCCCATTTCTCAAGAAACTTTCACTTGTGTGGGTTCGTATATCAGAGGCCTCATTGCACAGCATCATCCACTCCAGTTGCCCTGCCCTGGAGTGATTGGTGCTTGTTTTCACAGTTTGTCTCCAAATAAAGTCGCCTAACCTTGTAAGAATTAGAATTTGTTTTGACGGAAGGCAGCTCATCATCCAAGATGCCCCTTCACTTCAAAGGTTGATCCTTGATTCTAGTTATTCACCATTGCAAATAACCGTCCTCTCTGCGCCTAAACTGGAGACCTTGGGTGTAATACATGATCTCTGTGCTCATTTCAATATGGTGTTTGGCTCCACAGTTCTTCAGGTACTTTACATTATCATCTACACTTGTAACCATAAGCTGCATTTTAAATTTCTGCGCATAAGTTATATGTCATCTTGGAGTACACATTTTGTACTAATATTATGTTCTATGCTCAATGAAGAGTTTCTCCATGGATGGCCTATCAATGGTGCTGGATTCTGTCAAGATCTTATATATCCAAATGAATAGTTTTGATCTGAACAAGATTATTGGCTTGCTGCAATGCTTTCCATGTCTGGAGAAGTTGTATATAAAGGTGATAATTTCACGCACATTGGAAGCCCGCATATAGTGTACTAGAATTAACCGTTCATCTGTTGCTCTTTTGACACTCTTTTTTTAGACCTTAGCTGTTTTCAATCTTCATGACTATTTAGGCAACAGGACGAGGTAAGAAAGTTATAACCAATCAGTGGATTCGTAAGCATCGGGATTTTCTCACTTCTCATGAGATTCGATTGAAGACAATAACGCTAGAACGGTATGTAGCCAACTGTGCAAACACTAGATTTGTCACATTCTTCCTGCTGAATGCGAGGTTACTATTGTCCATCAGGCTTAAGTTTATCAGCAGCATGGTTTTGACAGATGGGTATGTGGAAGAGCAGAAAAAGGAGTTTCAGGTGGGCAAAAGAGCTGCTGAACGTGCTGGGCTTCTATTTACAACATATTGTGGTCATAATCTAGTAAATTTTATGACCCAGGATGTTCATTCTATGGACCTGACCGATCCATTTGACTGTGACTGCCGAAAACAGTGCTGGAGTTAGATGTTGTTGCCCTTTTCAACCTGGTTTTTTTTGTAAAGATGATGAATAATTAACCCTCATGCTTTTGTACAGTTTGTTAGCTGGAGTTAGATGTTCTTGCCCTTTCCAACTCGGCTGTGACTGTCATATTTTCTTTGAAGCAAGGCAAATGACTTGCCGGTCGTTTAATTTAGAGTGAAATATTGTAACAACTAACAAATCCCAACCAAGGGAAATAACATCACTCTCGCCGGCTGCTTGAGCTCACTGTGCATTATAGAAGCCAAGTGATTAGCCCCCACCAGCACCCACCAACTTATTTCGAACTAGCACATCAAATGGGCTGTAAATTTTCATAGGAAAGGCTGCATGACCGTGACAGATTTGGATTCTGACATTTGGGACCTGCGAGGAAATAGCCTATCGAAGGTGGTGTCGACTTACTAGCCAGTCAACAACTTATTCTGCATACCATCCGTTGGATTGACATCCAACAACTGTCGTGTATCTTCTATCTCTTGTCTTCTTCTTCCTCCAGCCACCCAAACCAAACCACCCCGTCGGCTCCGCCTACTCCCGCCTCCCATGGCAGGCTGCGCCTCTGCCGCCCTACCGTACGTACCCTCCAACGTTGGCCAGTCCCTCCCTCTGTTCCCCCACACGTCCTGTTATTCTCCGGCGACGTCAGCCCCAACACGCACCCGCACCCGAACTAGTCAACCCTCGTACTCCCCTCCGCCTGTGAATGGACCGGCGCATCTTCCACGGCTCCTGTTCGTTCCGTCCGAGGCCTCGCCGTCATCCTCCGCCTTGCAGCCTTGGTTCGCTCTCCGTGCGCGGTGCTCCGCCCTCTTGCGTTGTCAACGTCATCAACAACCGAGAGGAACAAGGAGATGATTGTACATGGAGAGGATGATAGTAGGGACCCACCAGTGGCATGGCAGTACGCAAGCAAGTGCCTCTATATTACAAGCCCAAAAATATGGTTCCTCCTAATGGTTGGACATCTGGGGCTCACGCCATTGTCAACGTAGTCAATAAACGAGAGAATTACACTACGAGCGGCTGACACCAGGGACCCAGCAGGTCGTGCAGTTTTTTTTGAGGAACAAGCAGTTGTTATTTATACTAGTTTTAGTGACGGATCAGGGTAACAACGGGGCTGTGCGGGGGCTGTGGCCCGTCTAGCCAGGGTTTTATTTATGTTTACCACATCATGAGCCTAGTTGTGTTTTTTTCTTGCTAAAAATGGCTAGCCCAGTTCTATTTTTAAAGAAATACCCAAACGAGGCCTACTTGCTTTATCAGCCCTGCTGGGCTGCAAATCTTTCAAGACGAGGAGAGTTTCATTCGGTTTGCCCAGAAATGGGCTGCACATTTTTAAAACACATCAAACCGGGAATTAGTTTCAATTTTTTTTTGTTACAAGATTTTAAATTCGATTGATTTTTATGCGTGGACAATTATCTGGAATTTATATTTATATAAATTATTTTTCAAAATAGTTTGAATGTGAACCGATATTTTGGGATTAAAAATAGTTGACCGCACCGAAAATGCAAAAATTCGTATACTTTTGAACCGTGGGCACAATATGGGGTGTAATGCTAACAAAAAGAAGATGGGCTCCAAAAAAAATTCTTCAGAATTAGCAAATGGGCTGTACATTATTAGAAATAATGCACACGAGAGCAGTGACTGTTGGATGTCCATCCAACGGCTGTCGTGCTTCTTCAATCTCTTCTTTTCCTGCTCCAGCGGCTCAAACAAGCGCCGGCGGGATTGCCTGCTCCCTCCTCCCGCGGCTGGCTATGCTGCCGCGCAGGCCTCACCGCCCCACCGTACTCCCATTGCTGGCCTAGCCATCCCTCTACTCACCCACACCTGCTGTTACTCTCCGGGGACGGCAGACGAACAAGTAAACCCTTGTACTCCTCCGCGTGGGAAACAACTGCCGAGTCTTCCCTGGCTCCGTGTCGTTCCCTTCCTAGGCCTCGCCATCGTCCACCGCCCTGGTGCTCTTAGCGCAGCCTGGTCAACGTGGTCAATGAACGACATCCATCCGAAGTGGACTGTATGTGGAGAGGCTGACAGCTAGGTCCACGGCCGCACGCTAGGAAATGCCTCCTTATTACGCGCAAAATAATGACTCCTCCACCTGACAGCTAGGACCCACGCGAAGGGCTTCTGTATTTCGTGAAAAAAAGTTTCCCCCGCTGACAGGTCGAACCCACCAGCTATATCTTCGCACGCAAGGAAGTGCCTCCTTATGACGCACAAAAAATGAATACCCCCTGCTAGCTGGGACCCACCATAGTGGGTGGCTGACTTATGGGCCTACTAAGTTGACGGGGACAGAGGGCTTTGTCAACTTAGTCAATATGAAGGATTCTAGCTCCAGTGACCGTACGACGTCCATCCAACGACCATAGTGCTTCTTCAACCTCTGGTCTTCTTGCTACAGCCGCCCAAAGCAGCGCCGGTCCTGCTGCCTGCTCCTGCCTCCCGTGGCCGGCTGTGCTGCCGGGGAGGCCTCACCGTCCCCATACTACTCCCACCGCTGGCCAGGCCATTCCTCCACTCACCCACACCCCCTGTTATTCTGCGGCGACGGTAGCCTCACACCGCAGCCGAACCAGTGAACCCTCGTACTCCTCTCCGCATGGGCATCCACTGCCGCGTCTTCCCCGGCTCCGCGTCGTCCCCTTCCTAGGCCTCGCCGTCGTCCACCGCCTTGGTGCTCTCCGTGCGGCGTGGTCAATGTGGTCAACGACCGACTTCCATCGGAAGCGTAATGTACGTGGAGAGGCTGACAGCTGGGTCCACGGCCACAGCCCAGTTCAAAGTGACAGTTGGATGTCCATCCAACGGCCGTCGTGCTTCATAAATCTCTGTTCTTCCTGCTCCAGCCGCTCAAACAAGCGCCGGCGGGACTGCCTGCTCTCACCTCCCTGCGGCCGGTTGTGCTGCCGCGCAGGCCTCACCTCTCCACCGTACTCCCATCGCTGGCCTAGCCATCCATCTACTCACCCACACCTGCTGTTATTCTCCGGCAACGGCAGACGAAGCAGTAAACCCTCATACAGTCATACTCCCCTCCATGTGGGAAACAACTGCCGAGTCTTCCCTACCTCCGTGTCATTCCCTTCCTAGGCCTCGCCGTCGTCCACCGCCCTGGTGCTCTCAGCGCAGCCTGGTCAACATGGTCAATGACCGACATGCATCTGAAGTGGACTGTACGTGGAGAGGCTGACAGCTAGGTCCACGGCCGCACGCAAGAAAATGCCTCCTTATTACGCACAAAATAATGATTCCTCCACCTGAGAGCTGGGACCCAGTGAATGGGCCTCTGTATTTCGCAAAAAAAATGTTCCCACTGCTGACAGCTCGGACCCACCAGCTATATCTTCGCACGCAAGGAAGTGCCTCCTTATTACGCACAAAAAAATGAATACTCCCCCTGCTAGTTGGGACCCACCTTGGTGGGAGGCTGAATAGTGGGCCTACGAAGTTGACGGGGACAGAGTGCTTTGTCAACTTAGTCAATATGAACGATTCTAGCTCCAGTGACCATACGATGTCCATCCAACGGCCGTAGTGCTTCTTCAACCTCTGGTCTTGTTGCTCCAGCCGCCCATAGCAGCGTCGGTCGTGCCGCATGCTCCTGCCTCCCGTGGCTGGCTGTGCTGCCACGGAGGCCTCACCGCCCCTACTATTCCCACCGCTGGCCAGGCCCTGCGGCGACGGCAGCCTCACACCGCAGCCGAACCAGTGAACCCTCGTACTCCTCTCCGCGCGGGCTTCCACTGCCGCGTCTTCCCTAGCTCCGCGTCGTCCCCTTCCTAGGCCTCGCCGTCGTCCACCACCCTGGTGCTCTCGGCGCGGCGTGGTCAACGTGGTCAAGGAACGACTTCCATCGGAAGAGTACTGTACGTGGAGAGGCTGACAGCTCGGTCCACGGCCGCAGCAAGGAAGTGCCTCCTTATTACGCGCAAAATAATTATTCCTCCACCTGACAGCGGGGACCCATTGGATGGGCCACCGTATTTCGCGAAAAAACATTCCCCCTGACTGCTGGGACCCACCAGCTACATCTTCGCACGCAAGGACGTGCGTCTGGGCAAAAAAACGATTCTCCCCCTGACTGCTGGGACCCACCAGCTACATCTTCGCACGCAAGGAAGTGCCTGACAGTCGGGACCCACCTGGTCGAAGCATACGTAGCGTTGTCATTCTGGTCGCGAACGTGTACGTACATACTGGTCGATATAGAGGCGCGCACGTGTCGTAGTAGAGGGGCGCACGTAGCATGTACACGTACATACAGCGGCCAGTGTGCAAGAAGGAAATACGGCCACGAACGTACATACGGGCAGGGTCTCGAACGCCTACTCGCGCATACGTACGGCCAGGGCTCGTGTACATGGCTGGGTCGGAACGGAGAAACTGCGTCGTCGTCGTGTTCATGGGGAGCCAACCGGCTGGGTTAGAAGTTGTCGTGTTCATCGGGAGGGCTTGGACGGAACAGCCGATGGAAATGAGGCCTGGCGTACCGCAGAACGGAGGAAACGTCCTTGTGTTCGACCAGCCACGTTCGAAACGGGATCCTGTTCATCGGGAGGGGTCTGGTGTACCGCAAAACGGAGGAAACGGACCTCCTATGGTCGAAACGGGGGTCCTGTTGATCGGGAGGGGTGTGGCGTACCGCAAAACGGAGGAAACGGACTTATGTTGGAGCGCTACGGTCGAAACAGGGGTCCTATTCATCGGGAGGGGTGTGGTGTACCGCAAAACGGGACTCCACGTGATACTGTTCATCTCCACTGTCGACCCACTCCAGCCTCCACGGGCTACTATTCATCCACCGTCGACCTCCTCCAGACTCCACCTGCGACTGTTCATCCATGGGCTCCTGTTCATCCAGCCTCCAGCGCGCGCTACTCCACCGGCTACTGTTCAACCAGCCCTCTCCACGGGCTCCTGTTGAACCACCCCTCCACGGGCTACTGTTAATTCAGCCCTCCATCGTCTACTATTCATCCAGCCCTCCACGAGGTGGTCATGTTCATCCAGCCCTCCACGGGGTCATGTTCATCCAGCCCCAACCGGCTCGATCGATCGGGGTCCTGTTCATCCAGAGGCAACACCACGGGGTCCTGTTCATCCACCCCCACCGGGAACTGTTCATCCAAACCCCCCTAGCAACACTCATTGTTCATCCAGAGGCAACATCGATCGGCTTCAGTTAGCAGCAGTAGCGAAGGAATCGCTCGATCTGGTTCAGTTAACAGCCATCGATCGATCGCTCGGGTTTAGTAACACGTAGCCTGCAGTGCAATCGCTCGGGTTCAGTTAGAGCCCAACGCCTCACTCGGGTTCTGTTAGAGCCCAGCGCCTCACACCCACGCGCGTGCGTGTACGAGAGAAACGTCCATCGCTCGGCCCCGACCACCCACCGTAACCGGGAACACCCCGATATTTTCCTAGCCCTCGCTTCTACCACGGTTTTTTCCATCAAGGACGGCCCAAAGAATGTCATGGAGCCGCGTCTCCGGCCCGCCCAGGACGAAACCCCATTTTCTGTCATGATTTTTTGTCATATAAGTAGGACCCCACCAGATCTATGATGATACTCGGTTTTGTCACAATTATCGTCATAGACGTGTCATAAGTATGACAGAAAAAAATTGTTCGGCCCAAAATGTCAAGGATGTGTCTTTTTTTAGTGCAACAGTGCCCTGGTGTTTGAAATTCATTCTCATTTCTTGCATGGGACCTAAGCATGCACCCAAGGACAGGGATTTGATTTTTTCAACCAATTTATATGCACTGGAGCATGTGCTTGTACTTCAAATTTGAATTTATGCACATAAAATGCCTAGAAAACCCAGTTAATGTATAAAAATGTCCAAACGAACCCCGAAAATTTCCAAATTTAACACAACACTCCTATTGTTCTATGTTGACACTAGAAAAAATTTGAAAGCAATAAGAGGCAACGGATATCGTTTTGTCCCCAAAGGTGGCACGTTCCCTACCGAAACCTGGTATGTTGTGAGAAGCTCTGGTTTGTGAGAAGCTTATACCCAAACCTGCCCCAAATGGGACAAAAAATTTACCACGGCATGTTGATGCCGCTCCATGATAGTATGCCAAGTTTCATGAATTTCGGACCTAAGTATCTCAATATTTAAAAACAAAGTATCTCAATATTTAAAAACAAAGTATCTCAATATTTTGCCGGCAATCAACAGTGCCCTGGTGTTTGAAATTCATTCCCATTTCTTGCATGGGACCTAAGCATACACCCAAGGACATGGATTTGATTTTTCAACTAATTTATATGCACTGGAGCATGTGCATGTAGTTCAAATTTGAATTATGCACCTAAAATGCCTAGAAAGCCCAGTTAATGTATAAAATGTCCAAACGAACCCCGAAAAATGCCAAAATTTAACACAACACTCCTGTTGTTCTACGTTGACACTAGAGAAATTTTGAAAGCAATCAGAGGCAACGGGTATCATTTCGTCCCCAAAGGTGGCACATTCCCTACCGAAATAATCAGGCTTGTTGTGAAAAGCTCTGGTTTGTGAGAAGCTTATACCCAAACCAGCCCCAAATGGGACAAAAAATTTACCACGACATGTTGATGCCGCTCCATGATAGCATGCCAAGTTTAATGAATTTCAGATGAGTTTTGGATTTACTAGAATTTAAAAACAAAGTATCTCAACGTTTTGCCGGGAATCAACAGTGTCGGTGTACAAAAGTAGGGGCACTCCTTTTTTACCCCTTTACTTGTGCTCGGATAGACGGAGCCGTGCCCACGGCCACACTGGGCAAGGCAGAGGAGGGAAGCCGAAGGCACAAGGCGACAAGAAGCAACGCCAAGACCCAGAGAACACAAAAGAGCAAGAGGGCGAGGTGGACACCCCTAGCAAGACCCTTGCCGAGGCAGCCTCCACGGCCCCGGCAAGAGCCTTGCTGGGGCAACTTGCCCGATGCCAGCAGAGCAGGGCACCCTTGAGCCCACGGGCTCCAACACCACCAACCAACTATATTGGAACCAAGGCTCGGGAGGCGCCTCTGAGGTGGCATGCAGATCTTCGTCAAGATCACAAACACACAAGATCAGATGAGGATCAGAAGACGACGATCCTCGACGGGATCTCCGCCAAGGAAATCCACAAGACCCCCGGCAAGACCCTTGTCGAGGACGACCGCGGTGCCGTGACAAGACCCTTGCCGAGGACGACCGCGGTGCCGCGGCAGGACCCATGCCGTGACCCCGGCAAGGCCCTTGCCGAGGACACCTACGGGGCCACGGCCAGGCCCGCGTCAGCCAAGGCTCCACCGCTGTCCCCATGCAGCTGCCAGGTCAACCAGCTGAGCAGGCACCTGCGTGGCGACGGGCGGCCTCCACGACCGACTCAGCAAGCACCTGCGTGGTGGCGTGCAGGTCTTCGTGAAGGCTCCACCACGACGCCAGCCTAGCAACCAGCCAACGTGGTGCCACGACGCCTTGTCAGCTCGGACGCGTGTCGAAGCCAGGCGAGGCTGCGACAGCTGGGACGTGCTTCCTTGCCGTCCCCGGTAAAGTGAGAGGGGCACGTCGGCAGCGCATTAAATGCGTTTGTCCGACGGTGCCAGAGGATAGACTCATCCACTGCAGACCTTTCCACCTCCTGTGTGCCACTGTGGCAACCCCTTTTGCCTATAAAAGGACGCCCGAGGCGACCAGGAGGAGGATTCGGATCTTTTGGGCAAGTTGCACCCCGCAGCTAGCTCAAGAACACTCAAATACATCCACCAAAGCAGGACTACGTTATTAGGCATCTCCGCGGCCCGAACCTGGGCAAACGATCCATGTGCTTCCTGTCAGACCCGCTCTTTGCACAACCTCGCGCCTGCCAACCGTAGAAGGGATCCCAGTGATTCCATAGGTGTCGTTTCCACCGACATCTTTGGCGCGCCAGGTAGGGGGCGGAGTTGTGAGAATCTGGTCTGATCGGAGCAGCGGCTTCATCGTGGCCGTTGTTCCAAGGAAGAAGATGACCAAGCTCGTCGGCACCATCTGCAGATGTGGTGGACGCCCGTGCAGCGACAGAAAAGCTAAGTCGTACGAAACTTTAAGCAATTTCTCTTTATATATATAAGGCCATTATCCTCGAAGGTCCTGCCCTATGTATGGAAAACCTGCACGCATAGGGGCCCTTCCGCTATTGGCAACACCCTTGTTCTGTTTTTAGTCCGCTCAACAGCTCAAGCGTCCGCGTCGGGAACGGCAGGGTAGCCTTCCGCAATTGGCAATGCTCTCGATTCTGACTCCAGTCAAGCTCGACAGTTCGAGAGGCCGCGTTGAGGGCGGTAAGGTGGCTCGCCGGGAAGCAAGCACACCCGCAAGGCCATTGGGGACCCGTCCTCAAGGCGCCGCGGCCTAGGTTTACGCGCCGGCAAGCCTACCCGATTAGCGTAGGGTGAACATACAGGGAAAGATCAAACGGGAAGATAACATGCACAATATCAAAAGTGTTGCAGAGTTATATTACATCAGTTGTTGCCGCAGTTCTAACTAAAGATAGAAATTGTCTTGGTCATGAACCTACAGCGGCAATGAGAAACGGGGTGCCTAATCCCGGCGCAGGCCCTCCACCATCTAGATTCCATCGATGCGGCTGATGATGGGCTTAATACGCTTCTTAAGCACCGTGAGGTCCGCATCCTCCGGCAAGCTCTCCAGCGCGGCATCAAAGTCGAGGTCAGGGTTCTAGTGCGCCACCTTGGTGAGAACCTTGGTCATGGCACCCCGGCAAAGCCTCCGGGCCACATCGGCCAGGGAGGCCGCCCGGTTCGAGTGAAGCTGCTCCAGGGCACCAACAACCTTCTCGAAGAACAGGGTCAGGTTGCAGTTGGGACTCAAGTTCGGCTCCAGGGCTTACCTCACATCCGGCATCCCCATGGTAGCCAGCTGCCTGGCGGCCCAGTCTGCAACGGCGGCGAGGCGGCCGAGCCAGTGGTTTTCGCCCTCCACGTACTCCTTGTGGGTGACGGCGTCGTTCCTCCGCAGCTGCTTCTCGGCCTCCAGATCCTTGGTCAGGGTCCCTTTCCGAGTTTTGGCCTCCGACAGCATCCCCTCGAGACCCTCCAGCTTCAGCTTGAGGTCTTTGATGGAGTTGTTGGCCTCGGAAAGCTGCCCAGCCCTACTGGGGACCGCGCCCTGTGCCTCAACCAGAGCGCCGTTGAGCGTGTCCGTCTCCTTGGACAGCTTCCGCACCTGGTCCTTCAGGCCGTCCCGTTCCACCTCCAGCTCCTTCACCCTACCGGCGTGGACCAGAGCCTAGGCATTGAGTGCCTCCTTGTGCCTCTGCTCCAGCTCCTAGGTCCGCTACAGGACAAGCTTCTCAACTTCCTCCTCCTTGCCGCGGACTGTCAGAACGAGCTTCTCCTCGCGCACGGCAAGGTCCTCCTCCTGGGAGTTTAGTGTGGCCTGCTGCTGGTGCCGAGCAGCCTCGGCCTCAGCGGCCTCCTACTTCGCCAGTTCCTGGGCCTTCTCGATGTCGGCCTGCTTCATGACAAGCTCCAGCTGGCGCTCGGACAGCGTGTCCTGGCCAGCCTTCAGGTCTTGGTGGGCCTGGCGGAACCAAGCCTGCGCCTCACCAAGACGCTTCTCGAGGTCCACCTCCGCATTGTCCACCACTGCCATCCTGGACTTGGCCTTGTCCTGGCGGGCACGGTGAAGTGCCTGGAGCTTCTGGAAATTGGTGCTCATGGCCTGGGGAAAGCACGGAGAAGGGGATGGCAGTTCCGAGATTGGGGAAAGCACGGAGGGTAAATGAGCAGCGCGCCCGCGGTTATTCCTTTTTATGGGGAAGGCGCGGGCCGCCTCTTTTCCCATTAACTACGATGTGACGCATGCGTGCGGGAACCGTCCCACGCATGCCCCCATGTCACGCACGACCCTCCACGACACGCATTCAACGCGGGTCGTGGGGAAGCGCAAGCGAGCGAAAAGTTACCGCGGTAAAATCCCGCCCTGCCTGCCCGCGCACCATTCTGGGCCTGGCCCAACAACGTGTCACGCTTATGTGTGGCCCGGGCCCGGGGGCTCCCGTCGATGTACAAAAGTAGGGGCACTCCTTTTTTCACCCCTTTACTTGTGCTTGGACAGATGGAGCCGCGCCCACGGCCACACTGGGCAAGGCAGAGGAGGGAAGCCAAAGGCACAAGGCGACCAGAAGAAACGCCAAGACCCAGAGAACACAAAAGAGCAAGAGGGCGAGGTGGAATCCCCCGGCAAGACCCTTGCCGGGGCAGCATCCGCGGCCCCAGCAAGAGCCTTGCCGGGGCAACTTGCCCGATGCCAGCAGAGCAGGCCACCCTTGAGCCCACGGGCTCCAACACCACCAACCAACTACATTGGAACCAAGGCTCGGGATCCCCGCCAAGGAAATCCACAAGACCACCGGCAAGACCCTTGCCGAGGACGGCCGCGGTGCCGCGGCAAGACCCTTGCCGAGGACGACCGCGGTGCCATGGTAGGACCCTTGCCGGGGCCCCGGCAAGGCCCTTGCCGAGGACACCTACGGGGCCACGGCCAGGCCCGCATCAGCCAAGGCTCCACCGCTGTCCCCATGCAGCTGCCAGGTCAACCAGCTGAGCAGGCACCTGCGTGGCGACGGGCGGCCTCCACGACCGACTCAGCAAGCACCTGCGTGGTGGCATGCAGGTCTTCGTGAAGGCTCCACAACCACGCCAGCCTAGCGACCAGCCAACGTGGCGCCACGACGCCTTGTCAGCTCGGACGCGTGTCGCAGCCAGGCTAGGCTGCGACAGCTGGGACGTGCTTCCTTGCCGTCCCCGATAAAGTGAGAGGGGCACGTCGGCAGCGCATTAAATGCGTTTGTCCGACGGTGCCAGAGGATAGACTCATCCACTGTAGACCTTTCCACCTCATGTGTGCCATTGTGGCAACCCCATTTTGCCTATAAAAGGAGGCCCGAGGCGACCAGGAGCAGGATTCGGATCTTTTGGGCAAGTTGCACCCCGCAGCTAGCTCAAGAACAAAAGAACACTCAAATACACCCACCAAATTAGGAATAGGGTATTACGCATCTTTGCGGCCCGAACCTGGGTAAATGATCCGTGTGCCTCCTGTCAGACCCGCTCTTTGCACAACCTCGCGCCCGCCAACCGTAGAAGGGATCCCAGTGATTCCATAGGTGTCGTTTCCACCGACAAACAGTGCCCTCGTGTTTGAAATTCATTCCTATTTCTTGCATGGGACCTAAGCATGCACCCAAGGACACAGATTTGATTTTTCAACAAATTGATATACACTAGAGCATGTGCACGTAGTTCAAATTTGAATTTTGCACACAAAATGCCTAGAAAACCCAGTTAATGTATAAAAATTTCCAAATGAACCCTAAAAAATTCCAAAATTAACACAACACTCATGTTGTTATATGTTGACACTAGAAATTTTTTGAAAGCAATAAGAGGCAAAGGATATTGTTTCGTCCCCAAAGGTGGTACGTTCCCTACCAAAACCATCAGGCTTTTTGTGACAAGCTTATACCCAAACCTGCCCCAAATGGGACAAAAATTTACCACCTCATGTTGATGCCGCGCCATGATAGCATGCCAAGTTCCATGAATTTCAGATGAGTTTTGGATTTACTAGAATTTAAAAACCAGGCATCTCAATGTTTGCGGCGAGTGACGGTGGCAGGGTGTTTGAAATTCATTCCCATTTCTTGCATGAGACCGAAGCATGGATCCAAGGACATAGATTTGATTTTTCAACCAATTTATATGCACTGGAGCATGTGCATGTACTTCAAATTTGAATTATGCACATAAAATGCCAGGAAAACACAGTTAATGTATAAAAATGTCCAAACGAACCCCGATAAATTCCAAAATTTAACACAACACTCCTGTTGTTCTATGTTGACACTAGAAATTTTTTGAAAGCAATAAGAGGCAACGAATATTGTTTTGTCCCCAAAGGTGGCACGTTTCATACCGAAACCATCAGTCTTGTTGTGAGAAGCTCCAGCTTATGAGAAGCTTATACCCAAACCTGCCCCAAATGGGACATAAATTTTACCATGGCATGTTGATGCCGCTCCATGATAGCATGCCAAGTTTCATGAATTTCAGATGAATTTTGGATTTACTAGAATTACAAAAGCAGGTACCTCAACGTTTGCCGGAGAGCCACGGTGTCGTCCTGTTCAAAATTCATCCCCATTTCTTGCATGGGACATTAGCATAAACCCATGGACACATATATCATTTTACATCCCATGTTGGTGCATGTAACAGCCCCAAAATTGGGTTATAAATTTTTGTGCTATTATTCTCTCCTGGCACTCATTTTCAAAATTTTGTCCTGAGTTTGCTGGATGACCCTGAGAAAATTTTGTCATTTCCAACCTTTCAAAATCATGCTCATGTCTTTTTCAGTGGGCAAGACCTCATTTGCATCAGCTCAATTCCTCTTAAACCCTAATTCCAAATTTTTGGAATTTGGATATGCACTTGTGATTACAAAGGAGCCACCATTTTCCTTGTTCTATTGATCCTCCCAATTGATCCCAGAGATCATCCTATCTTTCTTAACCTTGGATATGCAAAAATATTGCTAAGTCCAATGCAATATTTTCGAATTATGATTTATTCCTTTTCTTGCCTTTCTGAGGAATAAAATCCAAAGGAATATCTAGCCATCTCCTAAATTCATGATAATTGGTGGAGTTGATGCTTATGCCTAATCCAAGCTCTGGCAAGTATATTGGCCATAATTAAATAAGGAAAATTGCCTTTTCCTATTTACTGCCAATATTGCATTTCTGCCAATTTCCAAAGGAACTACTATTTTTATAGCAGAGAAAATTACCACATAAATTGTGGAGCTTGTCCTTGCTATATAATCACTAGTCCCATCCTAATATCATGATTCCACAGTTCAAAATTTGGCACATGATCCAATGCAAGTTTCTGTCTTCTCTGAAATTTTGCAAATGAAGTGCTTTATTGCTAAGTCCAATTGAGCTGCAATTTGGCAGGGTGTTTAACATTATTAAATAACCCATGGATACCAAAGATGAGCTCAATCCATTCACCCTAGCTCCCTGTGCAAGTTTTCAAAGTTTCTGACCAGAACACAAATTTGTGAAGGAAGTACCTTCATAGTGTTTCCAAATGGGATGAAACTTTTCCATCCTCTCAAGTATCTCAAATCATTATCCTCCAACCAAATTCAGTTCATTTCATTGAACTATGTGAGCACAGGAGCAATTCTTGTTTTCTGTCCAAATTTTCAGTTTGTGAAGCAAGTGTATTTTATCTTGCTCCATTATGGCTGATAATTTTTCCAGGCCTTCTCCTACTCATATAACCTATCTCCACAAGATTGTGGCTCATTTCACTTGACCAATTGCCCTGAGGATTTTTCTGAAGTTTTTGGACAGAAATGATAGCTGTGAAGGAAGTACCATTTTGGTGAGTCCATTTGGTATGAACTTTTTACAGCATCATGGTATGTTCAAATCATCAGGCTTTGCCAAGTTATAGCCCAATCCATCACTCCTAGTGAGTGTTTCATCATGATTAAGTTTCTGGGTCAGTTTTGGTGGTTGTACAGCAACTATGGTAAATAGTTGTCCATTTTACCTCAAAACTCCCAGGACCATAGTCCTTTCTACCCCAAGCCTCCCGGACATCAAGTTTACCATTTACCCTCTCTGGTTTAATCTCTAGGATGATGCCAGGTTTGCAACAGCAAAGTTGTGGAGCTTGTTTCACTCATCTCCATTTGTCTCTGCCCGATCTTTCACCATGGTAACACTCCACGCTGGAAGGACTACGCGGTAGACATGAATTTACATGAGTTAAAACCCCAGAGCGTGCCATGCCAGTGGTGACCACGCGTGTAACCAGCCAAAACGGTGGTCTAGCCACTGTGGTCGTCGGCATCGCTGCCCCGACCGCCTCTGGCCTCGCCATTAATGTCCAGTAGCCCCCCTCGTCGTCGTCTTCCCTCTGGACCGCTGCCCCTTTCGTTTTCTTCCCCGGAGAGCCATGCCAACGAACGTAATAGTGCGCTCCTGTGCATCGTCGTCTTCCTCGCCGATGTCTTCTTCCTCCGTTCGTCCGCACGCCTTCCACGTCTCCGTGACCCTCTGGCGTTCGTCTTGATCCCCCTCATCGCCTTCCCGTGCCTCCCCGTGAGCCTTGGCCGCGCCTGCGCCCTCGCCGGCGCATGGACACGTCGCACGCCGCATGCCACCTAGCCCCCCCCCTTCCCGAGCTCTCCCGCGGCTATAAGTAGAGCCCTCGAGCTCTTCCGCAGCCACAACACTTCTCAAAGCCTCCCCACTCGCCTCGGAGCTCCACATCCCCCTCCATGGCCGAATGGCCGCCGCCGATCCCCCTCGGCCATTCTCTCTCCGGCCGTCCCCTGCACAGTCTGAGCCCATGGATGGACGCGCCACTCCCCGTCGATCCTCCCTGGCTCGCCGCCCCTCCGCTTCCCCCACCAGAACCCCATGCCCACCAAAGCCCAAAGCCCGTCTCCGCCGCGTGCCCTGCTGCTTCTTCTCCCGCGCTCCTCGCCGGCAACCAAGCCCACCAGGAGATGCGCCTCGTTCTCCTGCGCTCATGGGTAGGTCGGTCGTCGCGAGAGGTGGCCGGACGCGCCGGCGATCGTCGTCAGGGCGATCCCCTCCCGCTGCCTCGCTTGACCCCGAGTGTGAGGAAGAAGAAGGCCAGGCGGGCCCCGCCCGCGTTGACCCTGCCTCTGGGCCCCACCTGTCGGCGAGACGGGGAGCGCCACGTTGGATAAGTGGACGCGCCCCAGGCGCGAAGTCGTTTTCCCCACGCGAAAGCTTATTGCTGGATAATGCGCTTTCAATCACCGAAAGCGTATTCTTCGTCTTCTTCGGGTTAGAATGCGCTTTCCTTTCTGGAAAGCGTATTTCTGAGAAAGACGCGATCTGTTTTTCTGCTAGGGCCCCATTTGTAATGATTTTCTTTGCAGATTGGTCCCTGATAGTTAAACAATCATATCTTTTTACCCACAACTCCAAATGAGGTGAATCCAAAGCCCACGTCTTCGTTTCGTCGAGCCTGTTCTGTTGATGTCATTTTCATAATATTTTCACACAGTGAAAATGACCTTTTTGCCCTTGCCCGTAAACAGCCCCCTCCGAGAAGGAACTGTTTCCAGCAAATCTTTTCGCGATCATTTCGCACCTCTTCCCGGAGTATTTGTCGACCCCCAGGCAAGGCAACCTCTTATCATTAGCCCCGAACTTGCATGTTGACTTTGCTTGCACCTTGTGTGTGTGTAGTTGCAGTTGTTTCACATCATTTTCGTCTGCAGTTATTATGCCTGTTATGCATGCTTGTGTTTTCACGATATCGTTTGCCATGCTAATTAGAATGTTGTTATTGATAATGCTATGTCACTACTCTACTTTATTTGCATGTCATCGTTATAAAATGTTATGAGGATTGTAATGCACCGCTGATATGCTATTACTTGGTATTGTCATGTTCTTTATGCTATAGTTGTGCACTTGAGAAGTTCAATAATTTGTTCATGCATTTGTATGCTGCATGCTCATTGTTGCATTCATGTTCATGATGATGGAGAAGGAATTAAAGTGACTTAATAATAACAAACCTCCAGCGTCATCGATGGGATCGAGTCATAGTGCCACCAAATCGAACTTTTTTCAGTGCAGCCACATTTGCCTTTTTGGGAAGGCCGTAATGCGATCTATTGTCGTGCCTCTCGCCGGTGCCTCCCACTAGGGAAGGTTATGGGCGTGCTTACCCTAATCAGGTAAGCGGACATAACCTTGTGTGCTCGTTTTTTAGATTTTTGGTACCAGTCCCCGAGTGGGAGTGTCCCCGAGTGGGAGTTGACCACGACGGTGGTCGGGGTGTCTTTGGTAGACACGGGGCCACCCAGGACCAGCCCGTTGGGTATTGGGTCGGAGTGGCCGGGAGAGCGTCATGGCAGTAGGTTGGTTTTGTCGGAATGCCGTTGGTCCACCCGAATGGGATGACGAGGCCATGGGTTCCGTGGTGTGGGTACAATGTGCTACCTCTGCAGAGTGTATATAAAGTCTATCGATAGCAACACGTTCGTAGTAGGTCCCACTATCAGGTCTTGATCGAAATGGAGGACAAACCGAAATAATTAAGTTGGTAATAAATATGTGATAACAAGAATATGGTAACTTGAACTATGAGATAGTCGTGAGGACTCACGACGATATTTTGATGATGAGATAAGTGGTTGTGATCGTCGTAAGGATCACGGGCCAAATATTGGTTGTGGTTGTGATCGCCGTAAGGATCACGAGTTGTTCTTGAGAAAGACCACTTTGGTGGTGTGTTTGTGATCCAGAGATGATCACAGTTGATAAGAGAGTCCGAGGGACTCGGTGCACAAGTTTGGTTGCATTGCTGGAATAATATATCATTATTTGCATTTAAAGAACCATGATAGAACAGAAGATGATTGCATAATGTTAACATGCTATGTCTGCATTGGATATTATTGGTAGTTTATTTTCAGCATAGTTTCTTGATGCCATGCTATGCTTTGATTGACATGTTAAGTTATGCCATGATTGAGATAAAATTCTATGTTTTGCTATTACAATGTTAGAATCATGTTCTGATATGCCATGTCATTGCCATGTTAGTAGATGTTATGATTTTATTCATGCTTAGTTGGTTTTTATCATGCCATGTTTAGTAATTGATATGAGATAGGGTGTTGCATGCGCTCGGTTCTTGCTTTGTCTGCAGCTTGTTTGGATGCTATGTATTTGGTTGTCTTGCAAGTACATTCAATGTACTGACCTGGCGTGTCATGCCAGTTTTGTAGGTCGTACCCGTATTGCTCGCTTGATCCGTCGTGCTAGGCCGTAATCTTGCCAGTCCTGTGAGTTGTGGAGCCCAGCCAGAGTTGTTATGCTGCCAAACCAAGACTTCCGCCGCCATTTTTATCAGACTTCCGCTGTCATTTAATAGCCTTAGGGCTATGCCAGATAATTGTATTCATCAATGATGTAATCTCATATACATGTATTTGATGAATATTTTTGTACCTGGAATGCTGTATTATGGACCTGTCGTGCGTCAGGTATTATCCTGGGCTGACGTGCGAAGGCCCCCCTGCTCCATGCGGATCAGGGTGCCAGAGTGCACCGGAGCATGTGCATGTAGTTTAATTTTGAATTGTGTACCTGAAATGGCTAGAGAACCAATTTAATGTATAAAATGTCCAGACGAACCCTGAATAATTCCAATTTTTTTACCGCATACATATAGTTGCATGGTCACTGCAGATAAAAGTTATAGCAATTCAAACACCGTCCATTGCCGCTGTGACCCCATCATGTAGTTCAAATCAAGAAGAAAAACCAAGTAGATCATACACAATTTATTATCACCAACCATGTGAGATGCAGTACAAAATATCCTGGGGCACTGTCGGTGTATAGTACGCCTATGTCTTACGCGAGAAGGTGCGTCGCCTACAGTTCACAGCCGGCGTGTCAAGCACACTAGCTCGCTTCGCAAATATCATTTCACTATTCAATCATCGCCGGTGAAAGATGGGGACGTGGACCCGCGTCGTGAGGGCAACTTCGGCGGCCCACTCCGGCAAGAGCGCGGTCGTAGCCGCCATGCGCGTGCTCACAAGGGGCATGAGCGCGGCCGCAATCTGCGACCGGGCGGCCAGGGCAGCCCAAACGGCCGTTGTTGCTTCTCAGGAGGCGGCAGCAACACCTGCCTCGGGGATAGCAACTGGCGAGAGCGGCGCAGCAGCTGTTCGTTTCGCAGCGACGGCCTTAGCCCTGATAGAGGCCGCCCACGACCATGTCAAGGCTGCCCACGCCCATCTCGTGGCGGTCACTGCACAAATCGAATAAAGCTTCTCCGACAACAGTCGGCAACCCACGGCCGAAGAGTTGGCAATCGCCGAGAGCGTTCGAGCAGCCATCCGTTCCTCCGCCGCATACCTTGCCATGACGGAGCCCGTCCAAGCCCAGATCGCGGCCGCCCACGCCCAGCTCGTGGCGGCCTTTTCCAAAGAGATGGCGGACGCGGATGGAGAGATGCTTGCCGAGTATGGCGCGATGGATGCCATGGAGCCCCTTCCCTAGGAGACCGACGGGCGCAAGCTGGACATGGAGGCGGCGGCGGAGATCGACGAGCACCACTCGTAGTAGTACTCTTTGGTTTGTTTAATTAAGAGCATCGATCTTTAATTCGTTAGAGTAATGTTTAGGTCAGCTATCTCTGTTTAATTGCTAAACTTGCTCGATTAAGAAGTGTGGGTTTTTTGTAGTCTCCTTTGTGTACCCAAATTATGCAATGACGTGGATGACCACTTTAACCAGGGAAATTCGAAGCAAAATTTTTAACATTCAAACTCATCACACACGGGTTAAGCTATCTGAATCGTTTTTGATGCTCATATATTGTACACAATTCTGTATAAGGGACCGTGTCTGATGACACTTTACTCGCCAGTTTTTTCGCTGAACCGGTTCCAATTTTTGGCTTCCACAGAAATATCTACCTCCCCACCCCCTCCCCCTTACAAAAAGCCACATTTCCCCTGTTTCCGCCTTCCTTTCCAAATTGAAACCTTCACTCCTTGCTTGCAGCGCCGCCTCCTCGCCGGCGACCCTCCTTCACGCTGCTCGGCCTCGTCTATCCAGGAAGGTAATCCACACCCGAGCCCCATCCTCCTCCTCCTTCCACATCCCACATGCCCCAACCGGCGGCGCGACACTTACCACCCAAATCACTGACCCCTCCACCAAATAAGCGTCGCCCTAATCCATGGTGCACGTAGTATAGCCAGGAGCTCAAGGACCATTTGGCAGCGGAGAAGCAAATCACGGCTGCACGCACGAATGAGGTCGCGATGGCGGCCATTCGTGCGGATCCCCAGATCTTGGAGGAGCACCTTGCCATTTGCTAGCTACACCGGTTAAGCATGCTCGGTTTACCTGTTGCGTGTGTTGCTCCTGCCTTTCCTTAACAAATTCTAGTGAATTGTGTTATCTAATTTTACCATGCAATCTGTGGCTTTAGTGTATATGTTCTATATCGTGCGGTGTGGTGCTCACTTATTAACTGTTTGGTTAATTATTTGTCATCTTCAGTTAACTATTTGGTTCAATTTTGCAAATGTGATGTTCAATTCTTCAGGCTGCAATTTTGTATTGTCTTCCATTTTAGAAATAAATCGAATTTATCTTTACAAAATACTTGTGAAACGAATACAATTGCTATATTTCCAAGTTGTCAAGCATGCTTGCTTTTGTTATACATTGTGCAATGTGGTGCTTAGTTAACGTTTGGTTCATTTGTTGTGGTGCTTAGTTAACGGTTTGGTTCAATTCTGCAATGCGATGTTCAATAGTTGTGGGTGCATTGTGTTATTGTATACCATGTGAGAAGTAAATCGAATTTGGTTGTACTAAATACATTACAAACGAATACAATTTCTATATTTCCAAGTTGTTAAGCATGCTTGGTTTGGTTAGATGTCTGATCTTCTATTAGGAGTATGTTATATTGTGCAATGTGGTGCTCAGTTAACATTTGGTTCATTTGTTGTGGTGGTTAGTTAACTGTTTGGTTCAATTCTGCAATGCGATGTTCAATTGTTGTGGGTGCATTCTGTTATTGTATACCATGTGAGGAATAAATTGAATTTAGCTTTACTAAATACATGAGAAACAAATACAATTGCTATATTTCCAAGTTGTTAAGCATTCTTAGTTTGGTTAACTATCTGCTCTTCTATTAGGAGTATGTTATATTATGCAATGTGGTGCTCAGTTAATGTTTGGTTCATTTGTTTTGGTGTTTAGTTAACTGCTTGGTTCAATTCTGCAATGCGATGTCCAATTGTCGTGGGTAATTTTTTTTATTGTTGTGCATGTGAGGAATAAATCGAATTTGGCTGCACTTAATACATGAGAAACATATACAAGTGCTATATTTCCTAGTTCTTAATCATGCTTGGTTTGGATAAATGGGTTTTCCATGTGGCTTGAATTAATCTAATGAATCTGCAATGTGCTTATTTTTCATCAACATATTTTACTGATAGCATGCGTACCCTTACTTAACCTGATGACTAACTACCTTATATGTGTTGCAGGGAAACAATGGGAAGCACTGAGGTTTACAACCGAGGTTAGCACGTGCATGGTCCATTATCTAATAGCACATTATTGTGCAATTGCAGGAACCATTCTAATATTATGTTTTTAAAAACTTTGGTCTTGCACATGTAGGTCATGCTGTCAGAGGTTTTGACCCACTGTTCGACCTTTTTGCATATGGGGAAATGAGTTGCCCTTGAATATCAATCAAGTCAAGAAACTCAGAAAGATTGTTAGGATAAAGAATTTAGTGACAAAAAACAACAAGATCTTTGTCTGCACAATGAAGAAGACATCAGTTAACTACAAGATGGTACTAACTATTATACCTTGCCTTTTTTATTCCTTTGCCCCATTTCCAATATAGAGAAGATATTTATGCACATCCTTGTTTTCAGGCCTTTCCAAAGCAGTTCACTCATGATTACCTCTCAAACCACCACCATGGTTAGGAGGCGAGGAAGGTTTTCATACAACACCCACGGTTCAATATTGAAGTGTTCCTGAAGAGGACGAAGGATGGACGGTCAATCATCCACAGGCACTGGCCTAAAGTTGCAAAGACCTTCAACATGAATGAAGGCTCAATATTTGCCTTCCGCTTCAGCAGTTTTCTAGATGAGATGCATCTTTCTATGTACCGTCTATGATGCTAATTTTGAAAGGTTCTAGATGTTGATGTGAAACTTGGTGTTTGTGCAGTTGTGTAATGGGGTAGCTGAGTGCTGAAGCTATATCATGTTGTACTCTGATGTATTTCAATTATGAAATCCTGCTTCCTCAATATGGAAATAAAATATATTATGTGCTTAATATGAATGTCAATTAGATTAATAAAATGATTAATAATAATAGGGCAATTAGCCTGCTAATGGCCAATTATCCTGCTAATTAGGTTTTTCTATTGCAAACGGTTATTCAGAAAACACCGTTGGCGATGACCTCAGGCAACGCACACAGTTTCTAGGAATAAACCGTGTTGGATCAATGAACAAACACACACGACATTCTCTTGAAAACTGTTTGTGTTAGGCCACCTTGCGCAAATGTTTACCACATAAAACCTGTGTGTGATGGACAGCCTTTGCCACACAGTTTCTTCTATGCACCATGTGTGATGCATTCAATAACGCAAATGATAAAATTGTTAATATTGTGTGCAATGGCAATGCTATCACAAACGATTTAACGGGGAAAATTGTGTGTGATGTCCCTGTGAACAGAAACGTTTTCCTTAGAGCGACTGTGTTGGATGTATATACGAATAGAAACGTTTAGGGGGGACTGACTGTGTGGGATGTACTTACGACCGAAAACGATTTCACATGTATAAATGTATTTTTTAGCAGTACTGTATGTATAACCGTATTTGGTCACTCGCCGATCGCACACGATCTCATTTTGCCAAGCGTGTGTGCCAGGAGGGCATATCCCCGACGGTTTCTGGGTCGTGTGGGAAGGACCCCCCTATCGCCCACACTCACTTCGCGATGGTTCCAAATGCCATCGCGGAAAGTGGTTAAAAACCGTTGTTATAACACCTTGTTGTACCAGTGATAAGCATCACGTCCGTGACAAGTAGACCGACTCCTGCCTGCATCTACTACTATTACTCCACACATCGGCCGCTATCCGGCATGCATCTAGTGTATTAAATTAACAAGAATGGAGTAACGCCTTAAGCAAGATGACATGATGTAGAGGGATAGATCCAATCAATATGAACAAACGCACCACAAAATAAGATTACATCGAATAGATCTCCAAGAACATCGGGGAGAACATTGTATTGAAGATCAAAGAGAGACAAGAAACCATTTGGCTACTAGCTATGGACCCATAGGTCTGTGGTAAACTACTCACACATCATCGGAAGGGCAGCAAGGTTGATGTAGAAGCCCCTGCATGGTTGAATACCCCTCCAACGGAGTACCGAAAAAGGCCTCCAGATGGGATCTCGTGGTTCTGGAACTTGCCGCGGCAGAAAAGTATTTTTTGTGTGCCCCTGGTCTGCGGGGAATATTTGGGTATTTATAGAAGAAGAATTAGGTTTAGAGGAGCCATAGGGGGCCCACACGCTTGCCCCCTAGGGCGCACCCTACGAGCTTGTCGTTGACTCGTGGCAAGTCTGACCTCCTGCCGAAGCTTCTAGGGTGTCTTGTGGTCCAAGAAAAAATGTCAAAAAGTTTCGTTCCGTTTGGACTCTATTTGGTATTGATTTTCTGTCAAGACAAAAACAAGTAAAAAACATCAACTAGCACTTGGCACTAGGTTAATAGTTTAGTCCCAAAAATGATATAAAATAGCATAATAATGCATATAAAACATCCAAGAGGGATAATATAATAGCATGGATTAATCAAAATTTATAGATGCGTTGGAGAATCTTCTCTCTTAAAAGACAACATACGGTTGGTAAACAAATTATTGTGGATCAATTGATAGAAAAGCGCATAGTTATGACGATATCTGAGGCAGTGATCATGAAAATAGGCATGACGTCCATGACAAGTAGACCGACTCCTGCCTGCATCTACTACTATTACTCCACACATCGACCACTAACCAGCATGCATCTAGTGTATTAAATTAACAAGAACGGAGTAACGCCTTAAGCAACATGACATGATGTAGAGGGATAGATCCAATGAATATGAACAAACCCCCCCCCCCATTTTTATCCTTAATGGCAACAATACAAATACGTGTCATGTCCCTTTCTGTCACTGGGAATAAGCACCGCAAGATTGAACCCATTATGAAGCACCTCTCCCATGGCAAGCAAAATCAATCTAGTTGGCCAAATCAAATCAATAGATCGGAGAGAAATACAAAGCTATCTTAATCATGCATAAACAAGTTCAGAGAAGACTCAAATAATATTCATAGATAATTTGCATAAACCCACAGTTTGTCAGATCTCAACAAACACATTGCAAAAGAATATTACATCTAATAGATCTCCAAGAACATCGAGGGGAACATTGTATTGAAGATCAAAGAGAGAGAAGAAGCCATCTAGCTACTAACTATGGACCCGTCGGTCTATGGTAAACTACTCACACATCATTGGAAGGGCAGCAAGGTTGTTCTAGAAGCCCCTCCGTGGTCGAATCCCCCTCAGGCAGAGTACCGGAAAAGGCCTCCAGATGGGATCTTGTGGTTCTGGAACTTCCGGCGGCAGAAAAGTATTTTTTGTGTGCCCCTGGTCTACAGGGAATATTTGGGTATTTACAGAAGAAGAATCACAGTTAGAGGAGCCACAGGGGGCCCACAAGCTTGGGGAGCGCGCCCACCGAGGGTGCACCCTACGAGCTTCTCGTTGACTCATGGCTCTTCTTACCCCCTCCCGAAGCTTCTAGGATGTCTTGTGGTCCATGAAAAATCATCAAAAAGTTTCGTTTCGTTTTGGATTCCGTTTGGTATTGATTTTCTATAAAGACAAAAACAAGGAAAAAATAGCAACTGGCACTTGGCACTAGGTTAATAGGTTAGTACCAAAAAATGATATAAAATAGCATAATAATGCATATAAAACATCAAGATGGATAATATAATAGCAAGGAACAATAAAAAATTATAGATACGTTGGAGACGTATCACCAAACTAGCCGGGCGGGAAGCTTGCGCGGTAAACTGCACGATTGCGCGGGAACAGGCTCACCACTCACACATTTGGCGCCTGTTCGAGCCCACGCGTGGTTAAATGAAACGCGTGTGGGGTGATCAAGCGTGCACTAGAATCCTCCGCTATGAACGCGGTGACAAGACGTGATGATTACAGGTCGGCCGGCCCCCATTTATTACAGCGGCCATTTGCCCTTGTGTCTCTTCAACCTTTCGACCGCTTCCTAGTATTGCAAGAAGTACACCCACAACGACAAATTCTTAGAGGGTATCCGCGTTGCTCCAATGGTGCTCCGAGTGGCTGCCAACGACGAGCAGCAGTTCACCATGCATGTTGTGGTGGACACCCACAGAAGGTTCACAGGGCTCTCGGTGGTGTACACCAATAACCCGGTCTGGGTGGAGCACTCCATCCACACCATGGAGTTATTGCTTGCCGAGGAGAAGTACAAGGTGGTCGGGTTGGACCTCGAGTACACCCCTCGCTCGTGCTGGGTCTCATCCCAAGGTCACCGTCACCTAGATGTGCGTGCACAATCACGTACCCGTCTACCACTACTGCCTGACCACAAGGCCTTGAGAGCATTTCGCCAGGTTTGTCAACAACCCCACTACATGTTTGCTGCGGTGTACATCACCAATGATGTAAAGGTGCTCAAGAATTTGGGCATCGCCTGCCAGAATATTGTCGACATCCAGGGCCAATACAAGATCTGGGACAACAAGAAGAATGAGAAGGACTCACTTGTTAACCTCTCGAGGCCATCATCGACCCCTACTACAGAGACATGAAGGATTCCTGCAACAAGGACAAGTGTGCCTCGCACTCGGTTTGGATGGAGAAACTCGATAAAGCTCACGTCGTGTACGCAGCCAAGGAGGCGTACACGAGCTACAAGATGTACACGCAGATCGTTGACATGAGGAAGTGTCCTTCCCCAAAATGGCCAGGGATCCAGCCGGAAGCAGAGAAGCCGCAAGCGTCATCACAACAAGAAGTTGATAATTAGATGCTCATTTCTCCTAGTTTAGTATGCATGTAATTGTTCACTTTGGTGTGTGGAAATGTTATGTGCGTAGTCACTTATGTAATTGTATGCTTAATTTTGTCATGCAATCATGTTCTCATAAGTATATATGTTGATGTTGTGTAGACAGAGAATAGATGTTGTGCGGACAGGGCAAATCACGTCACACACGGACTAAACAATGGAACCCGCCGGTGATGATTCCACCAATCGCTCACAATTGTATACCAACAAATGTTTGCCCAAAACACACACATCTTGTGACCAGGAATAGTTTGTGTTGTTATTGGTCTTCTCACGCATTTTTTATTACTGACCTATTAGCGGGGTATCACACACATCTTGTTAAGTTAAAATGTTTCTGTTCTCTTGGGTCAATGCAAACAGCTCATCTGAGTGAACTATATGCCCCTATCGCACACACCTTGATCTAGCTAAATGTTTTTGTTGTGTTTCCTAATCACAAACAGCTCATCCGAGTGAACTGTATGCTATATATCGCACACACCTTCATCTGTCTCACTGTTTTTGTTGTTATGCTCATCGCAAACAGTTCATTCGAGTGAACTGTATACCACACATCGCACACACAACTATAATCTGAATCGTGTTTGATGTCTCCGCCATCGCAAACGTTTTGTATATTTTTTATGTTTTTATTACATCATTGTTTGCGATTAATGCATCTCACAAAGTTTCGTCGAAGGGTCTCTAATTGGACAGTCACGTTTGGACCATCCTGTAGTAGTGTGTGGTAGCCCTTTCCCGCTCATATTTTCTAGGAAGAGGCCCAAGGCACCTATAAAAGGGGCAGTGCGGCCACCGTAGCAAGGGATTAACACTTTGCTCCATTGTAGACCCCAAGAGCTCTAGCTAATCTTGTAGCTCCAAGAGCACTATCCACAAGCAATTCCACCAAGCAGGAGTAGGGTTTTACACCGCACGGTGGCCCAAACCTAGGTAGCTCACTGTGTCGTTGTTGTGCCTAGCTCATAGCCTTGTCGACATGTACCAAGCCCCCAGAGCTCGAACCAGGGTTTTGGAGGATTTCCCGTGGCTCAGAATCAATCCCTCAACAGATTGTTGTAAGGACTAACATCAATACATGCTTGGTGTAAGTAGTACATCAACAAAAAACTTCAATTGGTGCTCCAAGAAAATTTCAATTTAAATGATTTATGGTGGCACAGTAAACTGTAATTGGTCCAAGAAAGTTACTCTGGCAAATTTATAACAGAAAGCTAAGTATACTGGCGCTTTAGAAGCAACAATAGAGGGTGATGAATCAAAGGTTCAGTTATGAGCTTGGTATGGTTTCTAGATGGTTGTGCAAAAAGAACAATGTTCTTAGATAGTGGTTTTGTAGCTCAATCTAAGGAATCAAAGGTCTTACCAGTGATTCAGTATATACTAAGTGTTGGCGCAATATTTACCCTCCTGTGTTTTGGAGATTGTTGACAGAAACATGCATGGACTGATTTGTTTGTTAGTGCACATAGAGAGAAATAGTCCATGCAGAACCGAAGAGAATGATGCCTCCGGTGTCAAGTTCAAGTAAGTTCACCAAAGAATATCTGCGTTGCAGAGAAGAATGAGCTACATCTATTGAACACATGTAGGCAAGAAGATTTCTGTGAAGGAGTTTACCCCTAGAAATTTATTGTTGATGTGAAGCAATTGGTTCGGAGTTTCTGTCCCAAGAAATTTGAGTGCAGTGAATGACAGTCGGAGACAATGTGAAGACGTAGTATTCATTTCATTGTTCTTCTTTCATTTATTTGAGTCATAGGACCTCCGTACTATTAAGAGGGGTATAGGTTCTTGAAGCTTATATCCGCTATGATGCTTAGCCCAAAACCTATGCGAGATTGAGAGAAATCTCTTTATGCTTCGAATGATTACCTGTCAGCAGTAGAGGTTGTTCTTTGTGCTCCAGGAGATATTTTTCAAACTGAGGAGTTAGTGTTACTTGCTTAGCAAGGAATTTTACTGTTGTGCTCAATTTCCGACCGTTGAACTCGTGTCGTTCGGCCATTGGCTGCTCCACATGTCCAGTTTGGTCTTTTCCCTTCAGGGAAGGTTGCGACTATAAATAGCCACGCCGCTCCAACATTACCCATTGGCTGCTCCGCTTAAGATTTCTGAGAAGATGTATTGAGCATTGATACAAGAGTTTATCTTCTGTGTTAAATCACAACCCCTCCAACCAGACATAGTCCTTTGGCAAAAGGGCGAACTGGTCTACCAAATCCATCTGTCGCCATCGAGCACCACTGGTTCATTCTACCTTACTGCATTACATTCAGCAATTTACTTTCGTGCTTTGTGACGATAGTTTATCTAATCAGTCATTGACTGTTGCATATCATTCTTTTCTGTCATCTCCTTCATTCCCATTAGTTAATGTTCAAGCCCATAATGTTGCATTCTCATCATTCATCTTAGTCATCCCTGTCATACATATTTCTCCTCGAGCTTATCTTATTTAGACTGCTGTGTTTTCCCCGTGTCACTTTCTTTCACCTTGTCACTGTTTTGTCTCGAGTTTTCCCTCGTAGTTCCTATCTTGTTTTCACTCATGCTCCTGTATCTGTTCGCATGTTGCATTACCATCGTTATTGTCAAACCTGTGATATCCTATGCTCGACCTATTATTGTTTCCTACCTTGATACATTTGTTCGTCAATAACGTTCTTGATCAAGTTCTTGTCTACCGAACTTTTATTTCCGCTACTGTGTTTGGGATCAAATTCAAAACATTCACAGGAATTTTTTAATCTCCCATTCACCCCCTCTGGTCGATATACTCTCAGCCCTAATAATTGGTATCAGAGCAGGTACTCCATCTCACTGTTTATTAAAGGTCTAACAACCTTGGAGTTTTGAGTATGTCGTATGCAGGTAGATCCTCGCACTCTGAAAGGTTTCCTATCTTTGATGGAAATTACTATGTCTACTGGAAAGAGAGAATGAGAATTAGACTTCAAGCCATCAACATAGAACTCAGGCAGATTGTGGAAAATGGATTCACCATTCAGCACCCTGATGCTCCCACTTCCGTTGAATGCACAAGCAAAAGATATTATCTGTGATAGTATCTCGAAAGACATTTTCATTCGGTTTTGAAAGCTTGACACTCCAAAGCAACTCTAGGATGCCATAAAAAATGCTCATGAAGAATTCATTACCAGAACAGATTCTCACACTGAAATGCTTCGTGCCATGTTTGCTGGTTTCAAATGTCTTTGTAAGGAAAGTGCTATGGAACTCACTGATCGATTGACCAATATTGTTGAAAGACTTCATCAACAAGGAGTAACAGATATCACCGATAGAGATGTGGTCAACAAGCTACTGAGTGCTCTTGATGCAACCTTCGATCGAACTGTAGCTGAAATCAAGCAAAGACCAGACTATGAAGAACTTCACTACGTCGAGGTCATGACATTGTTGTCTATTCACGAAGAAAAGATGAAACTTGAAAATGGAGATAAAGAATCTTCTTTGGAAAGTGAAGGGGCAATTCTTTCACACTATGGCAGCTCACAAGAAGAAGTAGACGTCGAGAATCAACACACTATCACAAGGGAACTAGAAATGCTCACAGAAATGCTAAGTGATATCAGAAGACAGAACATGTGTCTCATAAATGATGACGAATTTGACTTGCCTGAATCTTCAAGAAAGTTACATCTGAAAGAAATGGAGTGCTTCAAGTGCAAACAATTCGGTCACCTCATAGCAGTTTGTCCATGCTGGGAAGTAAATCCTAGAAATAGATGGAAGTATCTTCACTGCAATGGATTCACTCGAATGGATCGTCATACTAAGCTCTCGAAGAAAAATGAATCTCTATCATCCTCTTCGACGAGACCAGTCACTGACGTGCAAGCCAAAGCAACCATCAAATCCAATATGAAGAAAATATCACAACTGAATAGAGTATGTGCTAAAATGAAAATGGAATCTGAAGATGAGACATCCGAATCAGAATCATATGATGAAGAGCTTCACAGAAGGATAGGAAGGAGCAATGTCTTCGTTGCTTATGAATCATCTAAGAAATCACTCGAATCAGACATTGATGATGATGCTTCAAGTGATGATGAACCAATCACATTCTGTCCCATGGCAAATACCTCTAAGGATCAGGTATGAGCAAAACACCAAAAATCTATGACTGAATATTCTCCTGAATACATTGGCTATGCCAAACTGGTTAAGATTGTAAAATCTCAACAAAGGTGATCTTGAAAAACTTGAAAAGAATCTTAGAAAAACCGAATAATTACTGATCGAAGAGATACAAAAGAAACAAAAGTTGATCGAAGAGCACGATGCTTTTTCTTCAACTATTGATGATCTTTCCAACCGATATGATTCCCTTATAGTCGACTACGAGAGTTTGTCAGATGAACTCCTTAATAGGAATCAAGAACTCGAGTCACTGAAAGAGTCTCGTAACATGCTTGCAAAAGAAAAATCTTCTCTCTTCGCCAAGCAATCTAAATGACTTCATGATGATTTTTTGCCTCCTTGCTCTAAATGCCTAGAATGTAGCAATGCTGATTTGAATGCTGAAACATCTAATGTTGTCGCTTAACACAACAATCTAATGGCGCCTCCACCCACCCACCCACCCCTAAACCCTAGCGCACCGGCGATCTCCACCCCTCCCACTAAATTGGAGTTTGGCTCCGACCATCCTCTCCGGTGTCCTCTGTTCTACTCCTCCATACCCTCTTTGATGGGTTCTCCCTCTGGATCTACTCTTGGCTTGGACTTCTCCAAGGGTAGAGTTTTTGCAGATGAGATCTATAATGCATCTGGTCTTCTGGTTCATCCCATGGAGAATATGGGTTCTTTCACTTTGGTTGTTTCATTCAGTAGGCATGATTTCAGGCTTACGGAGGACTCGGTGGCGATTGCTCTTGAATCAGCTCTTGGTGGTTCGGCCATTGAGTTTGTGGTTTCTTCTATAAGTAACAAGGTTTTCTCTTTTAATGTTTCATGCAAGGAGGTTGGATTTCATATTGTGGATCTCAGATCATTCTCTTGCCCGCATATCAAATGTTATTTCCACCTTTGGGGTAATGGTGGTCCAAATTGGGGTCGGGAGTTCAAAATATGGAAGAAGGAATGTGATGCTGAGTGGATTTTGGTTAGTCCTTCCAAATGTCGTGCCTCCTTGGGTTTATTGGCCATGCATAACCCTCCGGCAAAATCTTCTTTCAAGTCTAGTCTTGATGTTCGTAAGAAGTTATCTTTTGCTACATTTCAAAATTATGATGTGTGCAAAGGTTATAGGTATCCATCTATGGCTGAATGCATTGCCGCTACTGAAGATGCTGGTTATTCTATTCGGGTGAATGAGCGTGTTATTATCCGTTCTTCTACCACGGCTGATCTGCAGTGGACGGTGGTTTCGCCGCCGATCATCTTTGGTACGGTGAGCTCTTCGGTGGTTAGAGATCGCCTTAATTCTCGCCAGGTTACGCATTCTTCGCTTGCATTGGATTTCCATGCTTGTGACACTCCGGGTTCAAATCGGCATATTGGGCCTTGTAGCCATGTTGGGCCGCTGGGAGTGGGTAGCCCACGGCCTACTGTTTCGGCCTCTCCTCTGGAAATCCCATCTTCGCAAGATGCTAATAATGCTTTTGCTGCTTTAATTGGTAATATGGTTGAGGAGGTATTAACATGTCCAAAATGTTATTTATCTGGCCACATTGAAAGGCGTTGTCCATTGAATTTTGTTTGTTCACTACTAGAAAAAGGGCTATAGATAATATGGACACTAATGGCGCACCACACATGTGGTGCGCCACTACTATATACTAATGGCGCACCATGTGTTGGTACGCCATTAGTGTCCAAATACTAATGGTGCACCCCATCCACGGTGCGCCACTACTAACAATTTTTTGTCAAAACTAGTAATGGCGCACCAGGGGATAGTGCGCCATTACTAGTTTAACTAGTAATGGCGCACCACACCCTCGGTGCGCCACTACTCACAATTTTTTTTATTTTTTTTCAAAAGTACTAATGGCGCACCAGGGGACAGTGCGCCATTACTAGTTAAAGTAATGGCGCACCACACCCTCGGTGCGCCACTACTAACAACTTTTAAATATATATTTTTTTCAAAGTTAGTAATGGCGCACCGTGGGTGTGGTGCGCCATTAACTAGTAATGGCGCACCACACCCACGGTGCGCCATTACTAACTTTGCCCAAAAATTCCACCGAATGCACCCCCCCCCCCCCCCCGTGGACCGCCTTTTCAGTTTTCAAAAGAAAATGATGGAAATGTCAAAAAAATAAAATAAAATAAGTTTCCCATGTGATATGTGGTCTAGTTGTTGGGAAATTTTACAAATATAAATTTCGATTTTATTTGCAAAATCTCTGTGGAATTTGTAAAATGGGCATAACTTTTGCATACAAACTCAAATTAAAAAGTTTTATATATGAAAAATCATCTACTCGAAAAGTTACATACGAATTGAACCAGGCGAACCATGTTCAACATCTTCAAAATCCCCAACAACCGAACAGAACGAAAGATACGGGGCTTTTAAGATCTAGAGGGGGGGAAATGAAAAAAATCACAAAAAAAAATTGGTTTCAAAAAAACTTTTTTTTGGATTTTTTTTCAGAATATGATACGTAATATGACCGGAAAGTTTGAAATATTTTTTCAAAATTTCATCACACTCATGAACATGAACATGAACAAAGTCCTAAACATCAACAAGGTTTAATAGGATTGATATGATAGATATATCAACAAGTGCCTGTGAAGTGAGCTGGTGCTGGGGTTGGATAGAACTCTGAAGTTAAGCGTGCTTGGGCTGGAGTAGTGTGAGGATGGGTGTCCTTTCAGGAAGTTTGACCACGGAGTGCGATTTGACTTGAGATTAAGCATATTGACCCGAGATTAAGCCATAGTGACCCGAGATTAAGAAAAAAAGAAAAAAATATTGAAAAAAATATTTCTGAAAAAATTGAAAAAAAATGTTAGTAATGGCGCACTTCTATGTGGTGCGCCACTACTAAGTCAGATAGTAATGGCGCAGCGTGTGATGTACTAATGGCACACTGCCTGGTGCGCCATTAGTATACCAGATACTAATGGCGCACCTGTGGTGCGCCATTAGTAAAAAATTCTAATGGCGTGATGCTAGTGGCGCACCTGTAGTGCGCCATTAGTGGCAAAACAGGTGTGCCACTACCAGGCCTTTTCCTAGTAGTAGTTTGGCATGCTCACGTCAGGGCCATAAGAGAAGGGAATGTAACAAGATTGCTCTTGAGAAGGGATTATTTTGGAAACAGAAATATCCCCTGGCTGCTCCGCTTCCCAATACTGGTATCGGGACAGCCGCCACCCCTGCCCCCTTCCATGTTATTGACTCGTCATGTTCCTCTGACGAGCTCCCCCGCCAAGTCCCATCATTTCTACACCAAAAAACCCCTTTGGTAACCCTCCGGTGATGCCTCCACTGCCATCTTCTCCGCCAAATGCAATCTCGGAAAGCATGGCGGTCTTTGCCATTGATCCGCTTCGGTATGTGCCGGCTGGCCACCACATTATTGACGGTGGCATCAACCGCCTGCCTCGTAGTTTCGTCACTCTGCCCGCGCCAATCGTCCGGCGACATGAGGATTTCATGGTAGCTGAAGTGATGCCACTGCCGCCGCTGGACCAGATTGGCCCAGCCAGAGAAGCAGTTGTGTATTTCTTGGAAGCTCGCGGTGTTCAGGTTCGATCGGCGCAGCCTTGGGTATGTGATGTGGGTCTGTTTCCTGTGAGGGATGCTGCAGTTCATTTCTCGCTCCTCCAACTACCTCCGCAGCCTCTGGGTAACGATACTTTCGTTTGTTTTTTCAAGCATGATGAAGGGGCTGGGTTTAGGGGCACCCAGGGATTTCGTCATGGCTGTATCATGTTTCTTGGGATACCATTGGTTTTGCATACCACGAAAAACATCAAGGCTGCTGTAAACACCTTTGGTAAATTCCAGCATTGGGTGGAGGATGATCCATATTTGGATAGATCGATTGTTTTTGCTTCCTTCCCAGAGGACATCTTGGTTCCTCGTGATGTTGTTTCTACGGATTATGCTTCTTATGTTGGAGCAAAATTTTCCTGGACAGCTCCTTGCTATATTCTTGGAGCCAATTTCGTTGATCAGATGCCCGAAGATGAAGATTCTATGCCCCTTGATGGTACCCGCACCCTCTGCCCAGTGCCCCAATGCTGGAGTTTCATAACTTTGTTCTGCCACTGTATCCGGCAATTGGCTGGAATGACTTGCCCCCAGTTCCACCTCCCATGGATGATCATGTCAATCATGATAACTGGGGCCTTCACTACAAAAAAAGACTCATCCGTGACATTTTGGGCTGAATGAATTTTTTTCCTGTCATGCTTATGAAATTTCTATGACGATAATTGTGACAAAACCCGGTATCATCATAGATGTGGTGGGCTCCTACTTCTATGACAAAAAATTAAGACAGAAAATGGGCTTTTCATCCTGGGCGGGCCGGAGACGCAGCTGCATGACATTCTTTGGGCCGTCCATGATGGAAAAAACCATGGTAGAAGCGAGGGCGAGGACAATATCAGGGAGTTCCAGGTTACGGTGGGTGGTCGGGGGCCAAGCGATGCGCGTTTCTCTCGTACACGTACGCGCGTGGGTGCGAGGCATTGGGCTCTAACTGAACCCGAGTGAGGCGTTCGACTACTGAACCCGTGCGATTGCCCTGCAGGCTACGCGTTACTGAACCTGAGCAATCGATCGATAACTTGCTGTTAACTAAACCCAAGTGATTCCTTCGCTAATACTGCTAACTGAAGCCAATCGATGCTGCCTCTGGATGAACAGTGAATGTTGTTGGGGGGGGGGGTTGGATGAACAGTTCCTGATGGGGGGTTGGATGAACAGGACCCCGTGGTAGTAGAGGCCGTTGCCGCTGGATGAACAAGACCCCGATCGAGCCGGTTGGGGGTGGATGAACAGGACCCCGTGGAGGGCTAGATGAACAAGACCCCATGGAGCGCTGGTTGAACAGTAGCCGGTGGAGGGCTGCATGAATAGTAGCCCGTGGAGGGGTGGTTGAACAGGACCCCGTGGAGAGGGCTGGTTGAACAGTAGCCGGTGGAGGAGCGCACGGTGGAGGCTGGATGAACAGGAGCCCGTGGATGAATAGTCGCAGGTGGAGGCTGGAGGAGGTCAACGGTGGATGAACAGTAGCCCGTGGAGGCTGGAGGAGGTCGACAGTGGAGATGAACAGTATCCCGTGGAGTCCCGTTTTGCGGTACGGCACACCCCTCTTGATGAACAGGACCCCTGCTTCGACCGTAGCGCTCCAACACAAGTCCGTTTCCTCCGTTTTGCGGTACGCCACACCCCTCCCGATCAACAGGACCCCGTTTCGACCAAGAGAGGTCTGTTTCCACCGTTTTGTGGCACGCCAGACCCCTCCCGATGAACAGGATCCTGTTTCGACCATGGCCGGTCAAACACAAGGCCGTTTCCTCCGTTCTGCGGTACGCCTGGCCTCATTTCCATCAGCTGTTCCGTCCAAGCCGGTTGGCTCCTGATGAACACGACGACGCATTCCGTTCCGACCCACCCGGTTGGCTCCCCATGAACACGACGACGATGCAGTTTCTCCGTTCCGACCCAGCCAATTACACGAGCCCTGGCTGTATGTATGCGCGAGTAGGTGTTCGAGACCCCGCCCGTATGTACGTACGTGGTCGTATTTACTTTCTTGCACCCTGGCCGTTGTACGTACCTGTACATGCTACGTGCACGCCTCTACTACGACACGTGCCCTTCCTTACACGGCCATGGTTCATCGTTGCAGCCTGCAAACAGACTGATCGACCAGTATGTACGTACACGTTCACAACCAGAATGACAACGCTACGTACGCTTCAACCAGGTGGGTCCCGACTGTCAGGCACTTCCTTGCGTGGGAAGATGTAGCTGGTGGGTCCTAGTAGTCAGGGGGCGAATAATTTTTTCGCGAAATATGGTGGCCCGTCCGGTGGGTCCCTACTGTTAGGTGGAGGAATCATTATTTTCTACGTAATAAGGAGGCACTTCCTTGCTGCGGCCGTGGACCCAGCTGTCAGCCTCTCAACGTACAGTACTCTTCCGATGGAAGTCGTTCCTTGACCACATTGACCACGCCGCACCGAGAGCACCAGGGTGGCGGACGACAGCGAGGCCTAGGAGGGGGACAACTCGGAGCCGGGGAAGACGCGGCAGTGGAGTGCCCACGCGGAGAGGAGTATGAGGGTTCACTGGTTCGGCTGCGGTGTGAGGTTGCCGTCGCCGTAGAATAACAGGGGGTGTGGGTGAGTAGTGGGATGGCGTGGCCAGCGGTGGGAATAGTAGGGGGCGGCGAGGCCTCCGCGGCAGCACAACCGACCACGGGAGGCAGGAGCAGGCGGCACGACCGGCGCTGCTTTGGGCGGCCGGAGCAAGTAGACCAGAGGTTGAAGAAGCACTACGGCCGTTGGATGGACATCGTACGATCACTGCAGCTAGAATCGTTCATATTGACTAAGTTGACAAAGCCCTCCGTCCACGTCAACTTAGTAGGCCCACAAGTCAGCCTCCCATATGGTGGGTCCCAGCTAGTAGGGGGAGTATTCATTTTTTTGTGCGTAATAAGGAAGCACTTCCTTGCGTGCGAAGATATAGTTGGTGGGTTCGAGCTGTCAGCGGCGGGAACATTTTTTTTGCGAAATACAGAGGCCCTTCCGGTGGGTCCCAGATGTCAGGTGGAGGAATCATTATTTTGCACGTAATAAGGAGGCATTTCCTTGTGTGCGTCCGTGGACCCACCTGTCAGCCTCTCCACGTACAGTCCACTTCCCACGGATGTCGTTCGTTGACCACGTTGACCATGCCACGCCGAGAGCACCAGGGCGGTGGATGACGGCAAGGCCTATGAAGGGAACGACACGGAGCCGGGGAAGACACAGCAGTGGATGCCCATGAGGTGGGGAGTACTAGGGTTGACTGGTTCGGCTGCCGTCACCGGAAAATAACAGGAGGTGTGGGTGAGTACAGGGATAGCCAGGCCAGGGATGCGAGTCTGGTGGGGCCGTGAGGCTTGCCCGGCAGCACAGCCGGCCATGGGAGGCGGGAACAGGCAGTTCCGTCGATGCTGGTTTGGGCGACTGGAGGAGGAAGATCAGAGACTGAAGAAGCACGATTGCCGTTAGATTGACATCTAACGGTCTGACGCTGGTAGAGTCGATTGTTGACTAAGTTTCTTTTTTGAAAAACCTTGTGTACGCATGAACTTAGTAGGCCCATAAGTCAGCCTCCAAATCGGTGGCAGACAACACAGAGCCCATTTGCTATTTTTTTTAACAATTTGCAGCCCATTTGCTAATTCTTAAGCAATTTATTACAGCCCATTTTCTGCCCAGGACCAAGGTCAAAAATTTCAACCTTCTTTTGCATATTTCGGTGGAGTCCGAACTGTTGTAATCCCGAAATGATAAAAAAAAATCAAGAACTTATTGATTTGCCAAAAAAATCGTTTTGTTTTTGTAAACAAACAAGACGTGGGACAATTGAGTTGGTTTAAGGGAAAACCAGTGGTAAAAAATCAGCGTTGGGAGGGGAAACAACAACAAAAATAAGGATGTAAATATGAAAAGGGCACTTTATGTATTTCAATATAATGATACGTGTATATGAACTAGTAAAACTATAGGTAGAGATTAGAAAAAAGGAAGTAGGACATGGCGTTTCAAGAGGAAAATAGAACTGGGCTGTGTGTTTGATTTAGTAAAAAAAACTGCCTGCGGATATTGTAAGACAAAATATAACTAACGCTGGCGGGCCAGAGGCCAGTAGATACCTGCTGGATCTTCGTGCCCTGTTGTCGTCGTGGGCTGGGCCTGTTAAAAACAAAACCAAACCTGGGCAGTCTACAGACCTGTTGAAACTTGCTCGACCTGAAAAAACAATATACCTGCTCAATAAACGAGAGAATTCTACAAGTACAGACTGATAACTGGGATGCATCAGGTATATTGTTTTTTCATCGTGATAATAAGTGCATGCACTTCTTTCGAAAATTTGGAGAACTGGGAATTCGAACGGCAGGTGCTTATGCTACCCATCAAATAAAAATCAGGTGCCTGAAAATTCATTTCGAAACAAATGATTCAGATTTATATCCACGTCGACCCTCGGCATGATGGTTGGAAGAAAATGGCAAGTTCATATCGAAAGATCGTTAACAACAATACCAACTTGCGGACGACAAGGTAGTACAAGTACCAATTCCAAACGAACTTATAATCTTTTTACTCCTGGCCCTAGTATTCGTCTGGTAGAAAATAATGCAGAGGACCAGCTCCCGCTCCTTCTCTTGCTCCAGGTCCCCGAGGTGGTACTGGTGCATCACCCAGTGGGTCCTCTGCTGGTCGAAGTTCTTGTTGGTGTGCAGCACCAGAACATTTTTGCTGCCCGTCTGCCGGCCGTTGACCATCACCGGCAAGGTATTGCCGGTATTGTGCCACATCGCGTGCATGCCGCACTCCGACTGTATCTTGCGACGTGTCCACGTGCCCCTTTTGAACGCCCTGGAATTGCGTTGGAAGAAATGCTTGCTTAGGCCACTCAGTGTGATACCTGCAATATTGTCGAATACAGGTTTTCGTGTACGTAGTGGGCATTTTCATAACATCTTTGGCATGTTGCAGTCACTTGTTTCACTTTTATTAACTGTCAAATTGTAATTGCTTCACTAGGTCTGCGTCTAAAAAGGAAAATAGAGCTATAAACAAAGGAATATGTTTGTGCAAGTAGACGGCTGATCGGTGTCTTACCTGGAAGTTTCTTAGGATGGGTGTAGCATAGGCCGTGCTCGCTGTCGATGGTGGGTATGGACAAATCGATGAGAGGGTGAGATCTTGCACTGTCAGCACTCACTTTGGCCTCAAGGTGCTCGATCAGCTCCTGATCCATGGGAACGAACTTGACGCCAGCCGACAGCAATGGACAATCCTTCTTGGAGTGCATCGGTTAATTCCAGTTATATGGTACTCAATGTATGATCAATCGACTGTTTTAAGTGAATGATGAAAGATTTCGACAGATAAGTGGTAGTACTCCAAATCTGAAGTCCACAATACCTCGAACACGCCGCTGGAATTCTTGTGTCACCTCACGCGCAGCGTGTTGTCACGTCAATTCAATGTGAGGACATGATGAATAATTTGACTGACATACAGCGAGTAGTACTGAGTACTTACTAGTCGTATTTAGTGTCACATTTTAACCATAGGTTTAACTAACAAAATGTCAATGCATGCCACCGAAAATTATTCCATTGGAAACTAAGTTCAAATACGAATAAAACGATATAATTTTTTGTGACATGCATTAACATTTAGTTAGTGAAATTTATGGTCAAAACTTGACACAAATTACGAAGGGGACCAATAAACCAGGAGGGAGGTAGTAGTACGAGTAGCGCAATATATGGTATATAGGACTAGTACAAATTTAGAAATGGGGCAAGAAGTTACAAGGCTGTGCGACACACTTTGTAGGCTACATGAGTAATACAAAATATAATTCCCATTGGACAACACTTTCACCAACAAGTATGCACTTGAAGCCTAATTGATATATATATATATATATATATATATATATATATATATATATATATATATATATATATATATGGCTTCTGCACAGCATCTCCATCATCATTATCAGTACATCCTACGCAGGTAAGTTAGGATGCACTTGATCCCAGAAAGGTATCTATCCTTCAAACCAGAGGAGTGCTTCAAACTAACAACAGTACATAATATCAAACAAAAGAGGGTCATGCTACAACAGCAGGATACATGGCTCAGTCTAGATATCAGTACGAATCAAGTTGTGCATATTTGATGTTGGCATGAACCACATCGCCGCATGTCGGGTTTGCAAAAGCCATCCATCGCATGGAAGCTTGATGCCTTTCACACACTGAAGATTATCTGGCAACAATCTGTGTCGATGAATCTCTGGATATGGTGATTCATGAAACCCTTGGTATGTTGTGTAAACATAGTTCCCCCTGGCGAATGGAAGTTGCATATATAGCACGGTAATCATCGCCGGTGATATGATCAATGATTGGTTGGATGATCAGATAATTGAGCCCGAGGAACATGGAGTGGTTGCCGAGGCTGTAAACCCGCCTCCAGTTGAATACGCCTTGCCCAACGGAGCTGGGATCTTTCTCGAATACGAAGCAGCCATAGCCATCAATTTCACGAACGCCCCAGGCATTGTACTGCATGTGGTTTGATGTAATGGTTTGGTCAATTTGGTACGTGCAAATGAGCATCAGATGACCACCGTCAGCTGAACGAGCGATAAACCACCACCCATCTGCTGGTATGATTCCAGGTCCTGAAATCATGAAGGCCGGTGCATTTGCGTCTGCTGCAACAATTCAAATTGGAGACCAAAAGGACAAAAATAAACAACCATGTTCAGAGTATGTGTGGAATTAAGATTATTATAACAATGACACATATCATAGACAGAGAATTGCAATGTCGTGGTCATAATCATACCCCAAGTTAAAAAATAAGCCAATGGCTTTCATATTCTAACAATATATCATGGTTCAAACATCATGTAACAATGAGAGGAAAACAACTATAACAGGGCCTACTCATTGTAACATCCCAAATTTTCAATTTGGAATGTTATACATAGGTCATTCATGCATATCATAATTTATTGCATTTTGTTTTGCGATCCTCGAAATCCTAAGCAACTCAAGGACCCTCGGAGAGAGTTGGGGATTTCCTAGTTCTCATATTCGAATTTTTCTCACATATCGAAACAAGGATCATTTTGATTTTAATAATTTTTCTCTCCGAAAATATTTCATACTAAAAATATGAGAGGAGATAATATGACTTCTCCAAAGTAAAGGAAATATTGGAGGAAAATATTAAAATCAATTATTATATTTTATTTGGATTTTATCGCTATTTTATTTGAATTAGACAAATTTGCGTTTTTCAAACTTTCATTAGAGGCCCAAATAAATGTTCACTTTGTCCGCTATATCTGTAGACGACGGGGAAAATTTATTTCAGGAGTTTTGGAGTCCGTTTAGTATTTCTTTTAATCGTTTTTCTGCGCGACGGAATATATATATATATATATATATATATATATATATATATATTTTAAAAAGTTCTAACCGACTCCGGGCCGTAACCAGCCAGGACTCCCCAGGCCGGCACTTTATAAGCCGCCACCCCCCCGACCCCGCAGCCCACCCAAGCCCAGCCGCCGCCCCGCGCCCAAACCCTAACCCTAAGCCACCGCCGCCGCCGCCGGACGCCGCCGCCCCGACCCGCCGCCGCCGGATCCGCCGCCGGAGTATGCCGCCACCGCCGTCCAGTTCCACGAGGTAGCCGCCGGTTTTTCTTAAAACCGTTCGGTTTTTATTTCGAAAACCTTGTTCTCATTTTTTTTAGAATCGGTTTTGTTCGTTTTCTCGGTTCGGTTAAATAGCGGGTGTTCGTCCGTACGTTCGTTTTAACGAACGTTGTTCGCCCGTTAGCCGCAGACAGCGAACGTTCGTTCGTTAGCCTATTTGTTAGTTTTTCTTTTTCCAGGGTTTTCTGCGATTATTTTCGATCGAGATTTCTGCCCTGATTTTTGTTTTAGTTTATCTTTTCGCTCGTTTATCGGAATCAGGCGATTCAAGCGCCTAGATCTTCGTCTCGAAGTTATCTTTCTGTTTAACCAACTTGAACAAGATTTTGATACAGTAAAATTTGACTTTAGCCCATATTAGTAATCATATCTTGTTTCTTTCGTAGTTTGAGTTTCGTTGCTCCGTTTGATTTGATTGTTTTTGCAAACCGGAGTTCTTCATCTGAACTTTCTGGTTAGATCTTCTTATTTGAGTTTTACCCGTGCTTCATTGCTTGAGTGCTTATGTGTGCTATTGTTTGTTTGTGATAGAATTCCCGGAGTGCGAAGCGTGCTACTACGAGTCACTAGGTTTTGCGGGTCGTCAGCAAGGCAAGTAACACATTGATCATACTTCTTTCATACCCAGTTTTTATGCATTAGTTCCAATCCTCAAACATTGCATGATTAGGAAGTGTTTAACTTGTGGGTATTGGGAAGTAGTTGATGAGGTAGAACCTATTGCCCTGTTTATTATCAAACCCTTGGGAGTTATATCAACATACGCTTATATTGCCATGCTATGCTCGTAGACGTGGTTTGGTTTGAGAGATCCATGACAGATGTGAGTTGTTAATTAATGGTTAACTTAAGGTGGCAACTCTAATACACATCTGGGTGGATTGCTTGTGGGCACCTGGAGAATCCAGTGTTGTCCTAGGATATCCCGGAGTACCCGTGTGATCATCCTACGGTCCGCCACCCAGGCTCAAAGGGATCATAAGATTATTCATGCTAGAAACTTCCATGTGCATCCACAAGCTATTATGGGCTCTAGCATAGTTGAGTATGTTGCATGACCTCTTCCAGTGGTGGGCTAGCAGATGTGGAGGGAAAGTAGGTGTAACTGTCCACCCGGGGTTAGAGTTAATGTTTCTGAAAGACTGTGTCTCGGTCATCCGTTTCTCAAATGCCATGTAGTGCGAGAAATCCAACGGACGAGATCGAGTCTTGTGGGGAAAATTGCGCAAACCTCCGCAGAGTGTACAAACTAATCATGGTTAGTCATGTCCCTGGTTATGGACATCTTGAGTATCTGGTTCTTGGATTATCATATGGATCTCATCACTCTAAATTAATTTTGTTGGGTTGATAATTACTTTTAATTGGGATTGAGTTGGAGGAACCTTCTCAATGATGTTTCAACTACCATGATAGTTAAATAAAATATATTCCTTTGTTGTAGGGAAAAATTTGCTTTTTGCAAAAACATATTAACCATAGAGGCTCCACCAGCCATATATGCATATAGTGATAGCCTTTATCTGTTCATTATTCTACTGTGTTGCATTGCCAGCATATTCCATGTGCTGACTCGTTTTCGGGCTGCAACGTATCATGTTGCAGACTTTTCAGACAAGGAGTAAGGTTCGCTAGGTCGTTGTCGTGCACTCAGCTATGCCGTTGGAGTTGATGGACTCACTTTATCTTCCAAGCCTTCCGTTGTTATCTTATTTAGATGGCCTTAAGCCATATTTATTGTAATAATTCTCTTTGAAGACTATCGATGTAATAAGTGTGTGATTGCTACTCTATTATAAATCCTTCGAGTACTGTGTGTGTCAGCATTACCGATCCAGGGATGACACTGAAGCACAGAGACTTGACCGTCTGAGGTCGGGTCGCTACACTCATATTCTACCATAGCACTTACTACTGTTCTCATATCAACTCTAAGCAATAACATGCGTTGTTATAAAAATCTTGGAAATGAGAGTAACATATAGCAATCATGAGGTTATACTCATAATATCTATTCTAACAATCATTAGATGCTAATTGTTCCTATATCAACTCTAACAATAACATGTGTGGTCATAAAAGTCTAGGAAATGAGAGGAACATATAGCAATGATGTGGTTATAGACATACTATCTATTCTAAATTTGTAACAATGAACAGGCAGTCGTATTCATAAGGTAAAGATCAGATGAGATAGAACAATTACATGACGATAGATTCCACCAGTATAGGCAGCCAATCTGTGCGTTGACCGCGTAAACGATGCCATCATGCACTATAACATTAGATAGAAATGTTGGCTGAAGAGGATTGACGATGAGCCATAATCATGTATGGCAACCGGATTCCAGATAGACTAATCCCATGTTGAACAAGGCAATGAGCTTGTAATCCATGTAGTCTTCTGATGTTGTGGGCACTTCGCAGATTACAACCTTCAGGAAACAGAGGTCGAGCCAAAAGCTCGACGCGTCTCGTGCGTAGTAGGCAGGAGTGTCCAGCGGGTGTAGATATCCACGAGACACCACGGACTACCGGATTGGTGGGTGGGGACGATCCAGTTGGCCATCATGCCCGTCCAGTAGTGGCCACGCATGAAGGACAGGTGGACGAGTAGTGGTATCATGTCGAGGGGCACCACGGCGACCTCCATAGGATCGTCAAGTCGGTGTCTGGGCCACCTGCGAGGATCGGGCATCAGCAAGCAATGTGTCTTGAAAAGAGCCGGCCGGTTGCAGACGAGTAGACGATACAAAGACACCGAGCATGCGACCAGATGGATGGTGCTGAGCAGGTCCATACGATTACAGATCTGCTCCAAGAGAACATTGGGGAGGGAATTCCAATCGCGGCTCTACGTGTCAGTCGGTTCTGCCATAGTGTTTTTTAGGGCGCTGAGTGTTTGGGGTTTTCGGTGCTTGCGAGCCAACGGGGAACTGTATTCGGGCGGGAGAGCGAAGAAGATGGCGTGTGTGGCCGAGTAGTGAGCGGGGGGATATGGTATGCACGAGCTACCAAGGAAGATGGCGCGGGCGGGCGAGCAGTGAGCGGGGGCAAATGGTGTGCAGCCGACAATGGGGAAGAGAGGAGGAAGAAGAAGAAGAGAGGAGGAAGTAGAAGAAGAGAGGAGGAAGAAGAGTGAAAGAAGAGGAAGAAAGTGCATTAAATCTCAATTCTACTAGTACTACTACCAAGATATACCGTCCTTCAGAGTGTAAATAGTTACGCCGATGACATGTGGGTCTACCTCAAGATGGCCCATATGTCAGTTAATGGAGGAGAGAGGTGCATAGGCATATTTGCGGAAGCGTGCTCCACTGGCAAACATGATGGCAGTACTGGGTAAGGCTGATCTAGTAACACCAACATGCTGGTTCAGCTTATTAATTAAGTGTCCCATCTGCTGCAGCGTGTATTGTCACTTCACTGTGAAGACTAGTTGAATAGTTCTCTCTGACCAAGATGGGGAATAATGGATCGTGAAGACTTCTTATCTATAGTATCCCTATGCCTGTACGCTCACCCGGTCCAACAAGATGAAACATTGGCCAAGGCACCCGGCGCCAATAATTTAGGAGTACTAGTACTACCTCCTTTCTGGTTTATAGGGCTCAATTCAAAAATCTCATCAACCAAGGTAGATGATGAGTGGTGGAATAATTTTTGTAGTTTGCAAAAACACTCAATTAATGCACTTGTTTTCCTCAAAAAGTTATGTTTACCAATGCATTAATTTTGTGTCAAACTTTTACCATCTACTCCCTCCATCCAGGTGAATAAGTCATCTTTGGTTGGGCACCGTGGCCAAGGAGGGAAAAACAAGAGAACGTAATGTTTATTTTCTACTCCCTCCGTTCCTAAATATAGTCTTTTTAAACATTCAAATGGAATACAACATACGGATGTATGTACACATGGACGCACGCAACACTCACGCACCCATGCGGCACACAGTACACGACACAACACACACGCTCACGCTCAAGTGCTCAACCTACTCCTTACGTCCGTGGAAGACTGTACATTTAGAGATTTACACATTGACCAGGGCATAATTAACGCCCAAAAGTCACAGACTTATGTGTGCATGCGACCATTGAGAGAAGAAGATTAAATGAAGGTTGTTGCATGCTGTAATTAAGGATAGACATGTAGCCCATAGCTAGAGCACAAGTTGGTGCATTAGTCAATCAATATCGGTTTAGATTAAACGCTAAATGCATTGGAAGTGTAGATGTACACTCTTTGTTTTTTAGCCGATGTACACTCTTTGTTGGAAGACCGAGGGAGTACACGTGCATGCACTCACATACATAGCCAGGGTGGTTCGCGCGCAAGGGTTGGACTCCTCTCGCGCCTGCGTAAAGTTTTTTTAACTGATTTCTTTGCTCTGCCAAATGACAGGTGGGACCCAGAAACCAGGTGACAATTTAACCAGTAAACAAAGTGCTACGTCGACTATGTGGCCGGTCAGTAGGGTGCAATACGGTGCTCTACGATGAGCTAGTGATTGTATAATCACCGCAAAACTATATATAGTGACCGTAAAGAGCGTATTGTTACATACGTTGACCGCCAGTGTATTTTTCTCGTTTCAAATTAAGCCATATTAACCGGAAAGGACGCAGTATGGACTAGTACTAGTACTACTTTGATGTGTCCCATCAACTCGCCGAACGAGGAGAAGCTTGCTTACTACGCCTCTCCCTCGCCCACGCGCGCGGTGGCTCGCATGATGAGGAGAGGGTTTTGACTACAGTGCCCTCTCCCTCTCCCTCGCCCTCGCGGTGGACGTGCAGCAGTTCAATCGGTGTTAGATTGCCAGAAGCATATTGTACTATAGTATCATCATTGTTGGACCTTCCGAAGAGACGAAGAGCCAAGTGCAAGGTTCACACGAGTATGAACTGTTGAACCTCCCGAAGAGGCAAAGAGCTAAGCGCAAGGTTTTATAGGAGTTATCATCCTAGTAGGAGTATACTACAACTATAGCGAACGATGCTACTGTATGATGCCGCCACGTCACCTATATCCAAAGCTGTGCCACCTTTTTACTCAAAGAGCGTGTTGGAGCCCGTGCAACAACCACACAAGTTGCACGTACACATAACACATTTACTAGTAATAAATTCTAAAGGACAAATGCCAGTATGCCACACAAGTTGATCTCCAATTCATGTGATAAATTTGTGGAGGTGCACGACTAGTCTACATATATTCACAGCGCTACCGTTCACAATTTACCATACTCCACTTACACGTTATAGATGGGCTACATGTCCTCCTCCAGGTTCCAGTGTCAGGTGTTCTTCATGGATGGCATGATCCATAGCGGTGGGCAACGGGAATCATTGTCGCATCTTTCTAGTCCGGTTCCACATGATGGAGACTCATCCAAGCTGAAGCGGCATAAATAAGGGATAGCGTGTCCCAGCATGTCGTTAATCCGGCGGTGCGCACTGAAGACACAACCATGCTTCCTGAATAGCAGGCCTTCGGTGTCGTGCACGAAAGGTGGCATCCGCTTCACAATGGGGTAGTTGTCCCCAATGAAAAGCGAGTGCTCTCCAAGAGTGTTCCTCGGCACCCACGTAGCATCACGGGGGTCGAACTCGGCGCCATTCATCTGGTACACGCAACATCTAAGATCTGGACACATGGTGACGTACATAGTCAAGGTCCATGCATAATAATGTTGTGCTCAAATATGGCGGTCAGTAATACTGTGCAGCAAATAGTACTACTCCGGTATAGAGGAAGAAAAATAACCGGCTTATTATATATAGCCAGTCTTGGCTACATGGATGAGATTGTAAGACATGGAAAAACAAAAATGGTGGCAGCTAGCGGGTTCAAGTCTTTAAGGGCCTAGCTAGCTATACGCGTCCTCCAAGGTAAAAAGTACTCCTACTAGTACTAGTAAGAAGTAGTACAACAATGAAAGAGAAGGCGAGATGGTTAAAAATATAATACTAAATGGAATACCTGGGTAGATGGTGACAGTCCGATCATGGTAGATTGTGTGACCATGTTGCACATCAGTGGTACCATGGGTAACGACTGCTAAGATACTTGATCACAATATGCCAAAGTCAGCTACAAGGTTCCAGGTTAGACCGAATCGCGGATGCACATGCACATCCAGGATCGGTGATCTTATTTTGATCGGGGGATGACTAGTCCCTGCAAAATAATGGAGTATCCTTAGGGATGCAAATGATGGTTTGTGCATTCCGTTTGTAATCTCCTGTACCGTAGGATGGCAACCAGATGAAACAAGTCCCCTGGCTTGTCACCGCAAACATGCGGCCTAGATGGCGCACGACATCTTCATACGTGTAGGGGTACAAATCTGCCGCGGCCAACATGCGCCAGCCTCTGCCGTTACTGCCTCTTGCATTGATGGCAATCCTTATGTCGAACACCGCGATGAGATAGTAATCGTCGTAACCGCGTCACTTTGTCGGCGGGTCCGCAATTGCTATCTTCTTCAATCTCATGTAGGCATCATCATACGTATTCAAGCCCAGCCAGTCCGAAAGGCCGATCCCAATGGTGGAGAAGGGGTCTACGGGAAAGGCCGCACTTCTGTGGATGTTGTGCAAAATGATGGTGGTATCCGGCCGGAGGTATGCAAGCCAATCTTCGTTGGCACCGACCCAGACCTATATATAAGACGGTGGGCAGCGGAGAAATTACGGGATGGGAATGGAATAACTAAGTACTACATGATCAAACTCCATGACTGACCTGCTCATCGGACAAAATCCGACTACCTCTCAACGTCGGCAACTCTAGCGGAGTCAACGTGCAACCATGGCCAGGGAGCGGTGGACTGTTCGAAGGATTGTCCCATAGAAGAACCTTCTCCTCGAGGACGCATGGAAGACCAACAAGGATGGCCTTTTCCCAAGCCTTTTTAAGCACCGTCTTGAAAAAGTTGGTGCAGGAAGCACCGAGTCTTGCGGCGGTGAGGACGTCGGAGCGGCGTGCGATTTCTCCCAGAGGATTGTCGTCAAAGGTCTCCCAGCCCCGACGAGGAGGAGAACCGCCTAGCGAATCCATGGGAGCAGCGACGAACTGCCTTCTCTTCGGGGGGAGGGGGACTGGCGAGGAGGAGTAAGAGTGTAGTAACCGCAGGGCCTCGTACCTTCCAACTGTAGCTCCTCGATCGTTCCTTAGCGAAGGGGTGAGGCTATTATTTACTACGTACCCATACTGTAGTAGTACTGGTACTACTTTCTCAACTGGTAGTGCGATGTACTGTACTTCTAGTATAGTGCACCAGTTTTGAACTCTTAATCTGAGAGCCAAGGAGCTACAGTTGGAAGTGGAGGGTAGTACTGTTCTCTAGAACCATGGCTATACTATCAATGCAGGGAATGTACACCTGCGAAGTGGGTACTTTCGGTGCTCTATTGAAGCACGTAGCTGGCCTACTCGGCCGCTCCTCTCACGCACACACTAGCAGCCTGTTTATCAGCGACGGTTACTGCGGGCGCAGAACATTTGAGTTATTTGATACAGCGAGACTAGGCTTTTCGCTTCCATTTGTGGAGGTGTAATTGTTAGTAGTTCCTTCTTTATGAATGAGATGAGGCAAAGCTTTTGCCTCCGTTTCAAAACAAAAAAAATCATGTCAAGAGGAATTTCTTTTATAGAGCCGATAATGGAGTGAAGTCCATGCATGCAATGCCACAAGCTATAGAGTAGTAGAGTACTAGCACTTTACGTACAGAGCCATATTGCACAGTTCCCAATGCCGCGCCAGGCTTTTCCAGCTCCTCGGGCTTAATTGGGAGGCGCTAGTGTAAATATGCTACTAGCTGATGAGGAAGCTGCAAGCGAGGTGCAGCTAGGGCGAGCACGCGAGCCACGAGATGATGGGAAGGAAAACGCGTTCACGTGGCTGGGCTATCCAGTGCACCCAGATTGTGGTGCGACACGTCCATTCGACTTCAAAACTCAAACTACCCGTGTACAATATTTGTTCGCAATGAAGTTACTATTTAAAAAAAAGGCCGCCGTGCATTCGGCCGGGATCGAACCCACAAAACGAGGTATACACTCCCGCGACCACTAGTAGTACTCGTTGGAGTACAACGCAACCTAGAATCGCCTTTTGTCGCTAGTAGTACATTGTTCCTTACAAGAAACCACTACTAATGCCAAGAAACACTAATAATGCCAAGAAACTACTACCACTTGCATACGTGGCAGACTTAAGATAAGACTACCTTATCAACCATTGTACTACATGCCCTTACCAACCAGCCCTACCAAGAAACGACTACTCTACAAAGTGTCGTTATAGGCACGTTTGAGCCCATGCCGCCCCTTAAGTCAATGCCTTCTTTTCGACCGGCAAGTTAGGCGTTATGACTTGTGGGACCTACATGTCTATCTGTACAAAAATCCCCGAGTGACCTCCTACCTCTGGCCCGTCTACCGAGTCATCCTCGGCCATGGGACGCAGCTACCGCCGCCGGCAGAAGGCGAGGTCAGAATCACCGGCGGTGCGGAGCCCATCTTGCGGCAGCCCGGAAGCCAGCTCCGTCCAGCGCTCGCAGCCGCTAGCTAGCCAAGATAGCTCCATCCAGATGCTTGTCTGCATGGTTTGCTAGATAGATTGGCACGGCACGGCTTGCTCACGCGCACCGCGCTAAGGCCAACCATCTGGCTCGAGCGAAGGCCAACACAGCGGCTTGCTCGCACGTGAGTCACGCTCGGGCCAGCCTGCCAACCCGTGTGGAGGCCAGCGCGGCGTCCGGCCCGTCCGGCGGAGCGGCGGCCAACTTGCTCATCACCGGCGCCACCAACGAACACGCATCAGTACTGTTTGAAGTAATGTTCAAGAAAAATAATGATTCGAGGGGGAATGATAGGATAGAAGGTCAGATGTGGGTCCCTCATGTCAACGGTCAAACAAAATGTGTTGGTTTAAGCTGCCTCGTCAGCACGGGCGTGTGGGCCAACCCTGTCATAAACGGGTTTAAACGAGCCTAATCGGCACTAGGTAGTAGTTTTTGGCGCGAATTACGAATTTTTGGGTATGTTTTTGCTATTTTTTATACAATAGTTTCTTCCAAAAGCTTTCAAACTTCCCGTTCACATCGAAATATCTCGCGCCCGAAAGTTTAGCCCTGCGATATTCCTGTTTTACCCTTGCCACATGAACAGAAAAGGGCTGCTTCCGTAACTCCATCGGTTTCCCCTCTTTGCCCCCAACATTCTTCCCAGAGCCCCTCCCCTTCCCCTCCCCGACCCCCCCAACCACGGCAAGCTGCCGAATCTAGTCCTCTGCCATAGCGGTAGACCACACACCACGCCGGATCTAGCTTCCGCACCTTGGAACCCCCAACTGCCAACTCACCACTTCACTGGAGCCGCTTCAGTGACTGGCTTGTTGCTACCTCTTGAGCACTGCGTTGGTTTTCCCTTGAAGAGGAAAGGGTGATGCAGCAAAGTAGCGTAAGTATTTCCCTCAGTTTTTGAGAACCAAGGTATCAATCCAGTAGGAGGCCACGCACGAGTCCCTCGCACCTACACAAACAAATAAGTCCTCGCAACCAACGCAATAAAGGGGTTGTCAATCCTTCCACGGTCACTTACGAGAGTGAGATCTGATAGATATGATAAGATAATACCTTTGGTATTTTAGTGATAAAGTTGCAAAGTAAAATAAAAGGCAATAAAAATAGCGAAGTGTTGGAAGATTAATATGATGGAAAATAGACCCGGGGGCCATAGGTTTCACTAGTGGCTTCTCTCAAGAGCATAAGTATTACGGTGGGTGAACAAATTATTGTTGAGCAAATGACAGAATTGAGCATAGTTATGAGAATATCTAGGTATGATCATGTATATAGGCATCACGTCCGAGACAAGTAGACCGACTCCTGCCTGCATCTACAACTATTACTCCACACATCGACCGCTATCTAGCATGCATCTAGAGTATTAAGTTCATAAGAACAGAGTAACGCTTTAAGTAAGATGACATGATGTAGAGGGATAAACTCATGCAATATGATATAAACCCCATCTTGTTATCCTCGATGGCAACAATACAATACGTGCCTTGCTGCCCCTACTGTCACTGGGAAAGGACACCGCAAGATTGAACCCAAAGCTAAGCACTTCTCCCATTGCAAGAAAGATCAATCTAGTAGGGCAAACCAAACTGATAATTAGAAGAGACTTGCAAAGATAACCAATCATACATAAAAGAATTCAGACAAGATTCAAATATTGTTCATAGATAAACTTGATCATAAACCCACAATTCATCGGTCTCAACAAACACACCGCAAAAGAAGATTACATCGAATAGATCCCCACAAGAGAGGGGGAGAACATTGTATTGAGATCCAAAAAGAGAGAAGAAGCCATCTAGCTAATAACTGTGGACCCGAAGGTCTGAGGTAAACTACTCACACATCATCGGAGAGGCTATGGTGTTGATGTAGAAGCCCTCCATGATCGATGCCCCCTCCGGCGGAGCTCCGGAAAAGGCCCCAAGATGGGATCTCACGGGTACAGAAGGTTGCGGCGGTGGAATTAGGTTTTTGGCTCCATATCTGGTAGTTTGGGGGTACGTAGGTATATATAGGAGGAGGAAGTACGTCGGTGGAGCAACATGGGGCCCACGAGGGTGGAGGGCGCGCCTAGGGGGGTAGGCGCGCCCCCTACCTCGTGCCCTCCTGGTTGATGTCTTGACGTAGGGTCCAAGTCCTCTGGATCACGTTCGTTCCGAAAATCACGTTCCCGAAGGTTTCATTCCGTTTGAACTCCGTTTGATATTCTTTTTCTGCGAAACTCTGAAATAGGCAAAAAACAGCAATTCTGGGCTGGGCCTCCGGTTAATAGGTTAGTCCCAAAAACAATATAAAAGTGTATAATAAAGCCCATTAATGTCCAAAACATAATATAATATAGCATGGAACAATCAAAAATTATAGATGCGTTGGAGACGTATCAAGCATCCCCAAGCTTAATTCCTGCTCGTCCTCGAGTAGGTAAATGATAAAAACAGAATTTTTTATGTGGAATGCTACTTGGCGTAGTTTCAATGTAATTCGCCTAATTGTGGTATCACTACTGGAATCAGCTAATTTGCCATCTGCCAGCTCTTTGCCGTCTGCTAGCTGACGGCAAAGAAGCTCTTTGCCATCAGCTACCCAAAAGCAGACGGCAAAGAAAGGGCAGACGGCAAAGAAGCTCTTTGCCGTCTGCCAGCTCTTTGCCGTCGGCCAGCGGACGGCAAAGAATCTTTGCCATCCACTGGCGGACGGCAAAGAGTGAGGTGGCCCCCACCCCCCGCCCGTTTTTGAAAAACTTAACGGGCCACCTCTTTGCCGTCCGCTAGCAGACGGCAAAGAGGCAAAAAAGCGGACGGCAAAGGGGGCGGACGGCAAAGAGCCTACTACCTAACGGCCCGTACCCCCCGCCCGTTACTCACTTCTTCCCTCTCCCTCGCCGTTTCTCTCCTCCCACGCCGCCGCCC
>NC_057811.1:138971183-139026082 GCF_018294505.1 Triticum aestivum | reverse complement strand
ACCCCGACCCCGACACGGCACCCCGAGACCGACACGACACCCCGACCCCCGACACCTCCCGAAAAGGTGTTCTTTGGCCTTCCAGAAGCCGACGGGGTCATATATTTGTGAATTATTAGTTAGGTCATATATCTTTCGATTTTGTTATGAAAAACATCATATATAATTGTGTTGATCGGGTAGTTTTAAATGTGCAGTTGTTTCATCGCTGCGAGGTTTGGTGTTCGACGACCTCACCGTGCGTTTGACGAGCTCTGCCCCTTCGTTCGTGGGTGAGCACAAATGACATGTCCTCCTCCCCCATTAATTATTTGATCTATTCCAATGAAACTTGATAGCTAGCTACATATGTGTCTTGAATCATCAGTATGCGTAACCAATATGTGTCTCCCGTTCGAAAGCGTCATAGTTATAAATATGCATGCATTTGCATATTTATAACCTTGATTCTTTCGAATTGTCCAACGCTATCCATGGACAGCCCGAGTATGTTTAGATTGGGTTCGTTTTCCCATATGCTTTGCTCCGGATTCGACGCATAAATTTCGTCAGTGCCTCCCCTGTTGTTCTCCGGGTACACATCCTCTCTGTTTATTGCAGAGACGTGTATCAGGAGAATAGCGGGGAGGTGCTGCCGAAATTTTGCGTAGGATCCGGAGCATAGCATGGGAAAATGAACCCAATCTAAACATACTCGGGTGGGATTAGGACCTATCATTACCTATTAGAGTGTAGGTTGCATGGACGTAATAAAATTGACAAAGTAGATCAACTGATCAATACATACATGGTGAATTATATATATATATATTTGTTGTGTGTCTAGTAGCTCTGAAAGTCAAGATGAGTGATCGTGCGTGGATGTACACCGGTCACACTGGTCAGAACAAATGGAGCACTGAATGGTTCACAAAAACCAAGGGGTTTGTGCGAGCCGCATTTGCAAATGGCCAGAGGAAAACCTGGTGCCCCTGTTTACGGTGCGGCAATTGGGAAAAGAGGACAGAGGCTGAAATGGGCAAACACCTGCAGAAGAGTGGTTTTACACCCGATTATACGGTGTGGACATTTCATGGTGAGTCTGCCCAACGTGACCGAGCTGAGGTGGATCATCGTCGCACCGACGAGCATGGTACCGGGATGGAAAACATGGTGCAAGACTTTGATGATGCTCGGGATTCGGACGAGGAGATGGAGGAATCTGCAAAGGCCTTCAATGAAATGTTGGAGTCTTCAAAACGTCCGCTCCATGAGCACACTGAGCTTTGTCAGTTGGATGCCATCTCACAAGTAATGGCTCTGAAGGCTCAGTTCAACTTGGGCAGAGAATGCTACGATGCAATGATGAGAGTATTTGGACGCTTTCTACCCAAAGGCCATGTAATGCCTGCAAACCTATACCAGTCGGACAAAATCCTCCGTGCACTGAAGATGCCCTATGATAAGATACATGCCTGTGAGAAAGGATGTGTCTTGTTTAGGCTTGACTATGCGGACTTGAACTATTGTCCCATTTGCAAGTCTTCCAGGTATGTTGTGGTAGACAACGGTATGGGTGAGAAGACACGGACCAAAATCCCCGTTAGTGTTCTTCGGTATATGCCAATCGTACCAAGACTTCAACGTCTTTTCATGGTCGAAGAGACGGCCAGACAGATGACATGGCACAAAACGGGCAAAAGAACCGAACTAGACGCAGATGGGAATCTGATGATTGTACACACATCGGATGGTGTTGCGTGGAAAAAGTTTGATGAATTACATGGTGACAAAGCGGCAGATCCGAGGCATCCTCGAGTCGGCATCAGCACGGATGGGTTCAGTGTGTTTGGTATGACGGCAGCCCAATACAGTTGTTGGCCCGTATTTGTCTTTCCACTCAATCTCCCCCCCGGACAGATTATGCAAAGAAAGAACATTTTCCTGACGTTGATAATTCCAGGGCCCAACTATCCGGGGAAAAATATGAATGTGTACATGAAACCGCTTAAGGACGAATTGCAAGAAGCCTGGGATAATGGGTTCAAGACATACGATGCCTATAGCAAACGGAACTTCATAATGCGTGTCTGGTACATGTACTCGACGCATGACTTGCCGGCGTATGCGCTATTCGTTGGCTGGTGTGTGCATGGAAGGTTCCCGTGCCCCACATGCAAGGGAGCTCTTGAGTTTCGTTGGCTTCAGGCCGGTCGCAAGTTGTCTTGCTTCGACATGCATAGAGAGTTCCTGAATCCTCGCCATAAGTTCAGGAAAGACAAGAAGAACTTCATCAGAGGTAGAGTTGTCAAAAACTCTGCACCACATGCATTGACAGGCCAACAGACCCTGGATCAGTTAAACGCTCTCGAGCCAGATCCCGAGCGTCCAGGGTACTTCAAGGGGTATAATTCTAAGCACGCCTGGACTCACAAAACATGCTTATGGGATCTGCCTTACTTCAAAGACCTCCTTTGCCCACACAACATCGACGTGATGCACACTGAGAAGAATATCGCCGAGGCACTTTTTGGTACATTGTTCGGCATAGATGGGAAGTCAAAGGATAATACTAAGGCTAGAGTCGATCTGGAGGCGCTATGTGATATGCCGTTACAAAACATGAAAGAACCGAAAGGAAAGCAGAACTGGACGAAGCCAAAGGCATGGTTCAATCTTGGAAGGCCGGCTATGAGGGAAATTATCTTGTGGGTGAAAATGCAGTTGATGTTCCCCGATGGGTATGCAGCGAATCTACAGAGGGGAGCCAGTCTTGATAAATTGAAGATATTTGGTCTCAAGAGTCATGATTGGCACATATGGATTGAGCGGGTAATGCCGGTGATGTTGCGTGGCTTCATCCCTGAGGATGAATGGCTAGTACTGGCAGAACTCAGCTATTTCTTCCGTGTTCTTTGTGCGAAAGAACTATCGCCTGGCGTGCTAGAAGAAATGGAAGAGTTGGCGCCGGAGTTGATCTGCAAGTTAGAGAAGATCTTTCCACCGGGCTTCTTTAATCCAATGCAACATTTGATTTTGCATCTCCCGACCGAGGCAAGATTGGGGGGCCCGTGCAAAATCGTTGGTGCTACCCAACTGAGAGGATGCAGAAGACGCTTCGACAAAAATGTAAAAATAAACTTAGAATTGAAGCATCGATGGCTGAGGCATTCATCACTGAGGAGGCGGCAAACTTCGTGACAGCACACTACGAAGCCAAAAATCGTCATTTGCATAATCTGAAGCCTCGGTACAATGCTGACGACCCTAAAAAGGGTGGATCCAACCTCAGCCTATTCAAAGGGAATCTCGCACCAGCCAGTGTTTCAAATCCAGTATCTTTGGATAACGAACAATGGCGGACCATTTCGTTGTATATCTTCAACAACCTGATAGAAGTGCGGCCGTACATCGAGTAAGTTCTCGGTACATAGTTTCGCAACTTCTATTTCCTTTGAACTGCTCTTATTCCTGGATATTTCATACAGTCGATACGTCGCCTTATTCTCGTATGGAGCGGTGATCCAAAAGGATTCTGTCGAAGAGTATGAGCTTCTCGCAAAGCAAGGTGGAGGCTATCCCGGTTTCATCTCTTGGTTCAAACAAACGGTAATTTCTATTAGACTTGTAGGCTAATTTGTAGGCGGCTATCCCGGTTTCATTCGCTAATTTGTGTGTAATGCAACAATCCTTTCATATTAAACTTGTAGGCTAATTCAGAGTCTATGGACGCCGAATTGAGACAAGTCGCTAATGGTTTTGACTATAAGGTCCGTTCATTTGACAAATACGACATCAACGGGTATCGCTTTCGTACCTATGGCAAAGAGCTATCTATGGCCGACCGAAAGTCTACAAATTGTTGTGTATCTGCTATCGGCGAAGGAGGTACCGAGTATTATGGGAGAGTTGAAGCAATTTATGAACTTCTATTCTATGGTGAAAACCCACCGAATGTCGTAGTCTTCAAATGTTATTGGTTTCAGCCGAAGGAGACTAGAAGAACTCATGAACATATAGGGCTAGTTGAAATCAACCAAAGCACCCATTTAGATGTTCCTGATGTCTATATTATGGCTCAACAGGCAACCCAAGTATTCTATCTATTGTGGGCCTGCCAAACTAATCCAAATCTGAAAGGTTGGGATGTCGTTTATGAAGTGCCGCCACGTGCTAGACTATCTCCCCCAAAGGAAGAGGATTATGAACCTCACATTAACCCAGACACATATGAAGGAGAATTCTTCCAAGAGACACGTCTTTCCAAAAAGCGTTTCAAGAACCGCTATACTTCACCCCAAAACATTGAAGTAGACAGTGACAGTGAATCCGACATCACCCCAGAGGAGGAACAAGAAGAGCCGGAACAAGAAGAGGTTACTGCTGCGGATGACCTGTCATTGCTTGACCGATTACGTCAAGGTGGCCTTGCACATGTTGATGCCACTGAACCCTATGAGCCCGTCATTGATTATAGTGATGATGATGATTATGCATTTATTGATGATACTGATTGAGATTATTAGTAGTGTCAGGTATTAAATTTTTTAATGTTGTACTTGATGATGATACACTTAAGTGATACACATATTATTATTCATGTCGGTCTTTTTTTATGTTGTACTAATTTCGTTTACTGTTTGTCATGGCAGGTGTTGAAAGATGGTGGGCGCTGGTCGGGAGCGCGCCAAGGCCCCTTCTTCCTCGGCGCGTGGTCTGAGGTCTTCGATTCCAGACGTACCTCTTCGCCGAGCGTTGCTGGACAGTATGTCCACACCGCCGGGCCCTTCTTCGTCCACCGCGGTGCCCAGCAGGGGACGAGGTAGGAAGAGAGGAGGTGGGGCACGTGGTCGCGGGAGAGGAGGTAGGGTGACTGCTAGGGCGCCTTCCTCGCCGCCACCCCCAGCTGTTTCACCCGAGCACGTGACTGCTAGGGTGGACTCGTCCGAGGAGGAGGCTACACGGACTCCGGTCCACGGGTCTTGGGCCCACGAGCCTCGGGTCGACTGGCCTTCGGCCCACGAGAGTTCGGCCCATGAGACCCCGGAGGAGCACACGTCCGGATGGGGTACCTGGCCGGATCAGCCCGAGGAGCCAAGTGGCCATGCTGATGATGGCGGGGAGCCGACTGATCTTGAGGAGGAGGGTGGCACCGTCTACCAGCGTGGTGCTACACGGCTCCCGTCCGTGCCGGCGACCCGCGAGCAGAGGTGGTTGATCTTCCCTGATGGGGAGAGGTACGTAAGTGCATTTAATATTTTTGTACCTTGTGCAGTCGCGTTTCTTCAAATAACTAATGCGTTGGCCTTGTCATGCTGCAGGGGTTGGGACCACCATCATAGTGTCCGCCGGCCCAACTCCGTCCTTGGAGTTCTTTGCCGGCAAAACTTCCCGGGGTTTGTCACGTTGCCTGGTGAGGGTCGGCTTCCAGAGCTTGGGTTGAGCTGGGAGCACTACGTGGCTGCCCCGGCCCCGCCGGATGTCATTATCAACGGTGTCGTGTGCGACACGAGGGCAGACATGGTGATCAGGACGTTCTGGGTAATTTCTCCTTTACACATTTCAAAATATTCAACTAGCTAGTTATTAATTGTACTAATAAATATTGTCTCATTTGATTGCAGACATTCTACAGGTGTGAGGAGGGATACGAGGAGGACTGCGCAAATGTTATCCAGAACGTCTGCAAGCGCCTACTCCAGAACTTACGGCACGAGGCTCGGGTGCAGGCTGTTCGAGACTACTACGCCTTGCGTGGTATCAAGAAGACCAAGCCGGCGTGCCGCGATAATTTCCTGAGTAAGGAGCAGTACATGAAGGTAATTCTTAAGGCCTTCTACTTAAGTTCCTTCATTTAGTAATTCTTAGCTGTAGCGCTCAAGTTTCTATTTGCTAACTTAGGCGCCTCCGAGATGGTGTGCGGATCGGATGGATTGTTGGGAGGTGTTGGTCGATGAGTGGTGCTCACAAGAATGGCTAGCCCTCCACAACCAGGCCAAGGACAAACGTGCCCAAATGGAAGGTGTGCCACACCATCAAGGCAGCTCCAACTTATATCAGTTCGGGCGCAACTGGGTATGTGGTTTGCTTCATGATTCATGCAATTCATTCATCATGCTAGCTTGAGCCCTTTAATTACTAATTTTCATTGTTTCTCTCTTTCAGGCATGCCACAATAAGGCGGATAAGGTGCCAGAGGTGTACGACCTGTATGCCATGGCCCACACTGGCTCTTACAAGAAAGTCAAGGCTTTCTCTCAGTCTGACCTCGATGATGCAAACAACTTCACCAACATCTCCTCCCACAACAAGCTCGTGAGATATAGAGATGAGGGGAAGGCGAGGAAAGGGGAGGACTTTAACCCGAGCCAGGGTCCCATTGATCCAGAGCTGGTGATGATATCTGGTGGCGGGAGGTCCCATGGCTCCATAGCCATTGGAGATGGACTTATCCGTTGTCCTAGCACTCTCCCGGAGATCAAGGCGCGCCAGTCGAGCTCCGCTCCTGAGATAAGGCCTCGTGAACGGCCAGTGCAACTCGCCATCAAGGTTAGTGAGACGTACTCAGTTATCTTTCTCCATTACATTGTGTGCACTTCCATCAATGATTACAAATGGTCATCTGAGTGGTGTTGCAGGCTGCTATACAGACTGAGAGAGATAGAACGGAGAAACTTCTGGCGGAGGCGGCGGAGAGGCAGCGGGAGATGGAGGAGAGGACGAGAAAGATGATGGAGGAGGAGAGGGCACGGAATGACATGCAGGCAAGGGCCATGTACGAGCTCCTTGTGGTAAGTTTCTTCTGCAGATTACTTGCTAGTCTTAACATTTGAGTCTCATTACTAACTACTATGACTCTGTTCTGAAAACCAAATGTGCAGTCTGTGTGCGAGAAGTCCGGTCAGCCCGCTCCGCCGATGCCAGTGATTGCTCCTGGGAGCACGGTGAGTTTAGTTTGAGTGGACATTACTTGGTAGTCTTAACATTTGAGTGTCGTAATGCTAACGAGACATTGGAAATGATCTTTGGTGCAGCTTAACTCCAGAAACGCATCGCACGATCCTTCTCCAGGTAGCGGCACTAGCCACCCCGCTCCTACACCTCCCTGATCACGGTAAGTTTCTCTAGTGTTTTGCTTAACAAATGCATAAAGACCTAGACTTAGCTTTATTTCCTCCAATATGCTTACCATAATGACCTAGAGTTAGCTTATTTTCCTCCAAAATGACCCATTTTACCTAGGTTAGCTTATAAATGATGCAGTTCATCCAAGTTAGCTCAAAAATGACCCATTTTACCTACATTAGCTCCTAAATGATCCATTTTACCTACGTTAGCTTTAAAATGGCCCATTTCACCTAGGTTAACTCCAAAATGACCCATCTTACCTAGGTTATCTCATAAACGATCCATTTCAACTAATTTAGCTCATAAACGATCCATTTGACCTAAGTGAGCTAAAAAACGATCCATTTCACCTAAATTAGCTCTTAAATGATCCATTTCACCTAAGTTAGCTCAAAAAGATCCATTTCAACTAAATTAGCTCTAAAATGACCCATTTTACGTAGATGAGCTCCTAAATAATCCATTTTACCTACGTTAGCTTTAAAATGACCCATTTCACCTAGGTTAGATCCAAAATGACCCATTTCACCTAGGTTAGCTCCAAAATGACCCATTTCACCTTACTTAGCTCAAAAACGATGCTCTTCACCTTAGTTAGCTCATAAACGACCCATTTCAACTAAGTTAGCTCATAAATGATCCATTTCAACTAAGTTAGCTCATAAACAACCCATTTCAACTTAGTTAGCTCATATATGATCCATTTCACCTAAGTTAGCTCATAAATGACATATACTTCTTGTTCTAGTCTTCTTCTTGTTCTAGTCTTCTTCTTGTTCTAGTCACCTATTTCTAACTTTCTTATTTACCATTTTGCAGATTTCATTCACTTGATGGAAGCTAGCTTGCTATGATGGAGTGCTTGCTTTTCCTGTGATGAAACTTTGCATTGTATCTAGCTTGCTATCTTCATGACACTTTGCATTGTAATATATATATGGATGGAACAATGTGTATGGATGGAACTTCCTTATGTATGAACAATGTGTATGGATGAAACTGATGTGATATGTGATATGAAACTTATGTGCTAGATATGTGTTGGATATGTGCTGGATATGAAACTTATATATGTGATATGTGCTGCAAATTGTGGGATTTAATAAAAACAGAAAAAACAGACAATATGCAGGCTCTTTGCCGTCTGCCACTGACGGCAAAGAGCCTTTGCCGCCTGCCGCGGACGGCAAAGAAGCCACGTGGCAGCCAACTGTGCTTCCTGGGAGCTGACCCATTTGGTCAGTTTGCCTACAGTGGCAGACGGCAAAGACTTTGCCGTCCGTGGCAGACGGCAAAGAACCTGCACTTTGCCATCAGTGGCAGACGGCAAAGAACCTGCCATCTAGTAACGTGTAGATGACATCATAAGGCGGACGGCAAAGACCAAAGGCTCTTTGCCGTCTGCGGCGGATGGCAAAGGTCTGTCGTTAGCCACTTAACGGACTGACAGCGCAATTATTGCCGTCCTCCCTCTTTGCCGTCCACCGCGGACGACAAAGAGCCTTTGCCGTCCGCCGCCAGGAAGCAGACGGTAAAGCAGCTGTTTACCGTAGCCTTCTTTGCCGGAGCCTTTTGCCGTCCGCGGCTGACGGCAAAGGTCTTTGCCGTCCGCCTTTCGAGCCTTTGCCGTCCGCCATGGCAGACGGCAAAGTAGCTGTTTCCTGTAGTGTATGAATATTCAGATCCGAAAGATTCAAGACAAAGGTTTAATATTGATATAAAAGTAATAATACTTCAAGCATACTAACTAAGCAATTATGTCCTCTCAAAATAACATGGCCAAAGAAAGTTCATCCCTACAAAATCATATAGTTTAGTCATGCTCCATTTTCGTCACACAAGAATGCTCTCATCATGCACAACCCCGATGACAAGCAAAGCAATTGTTTCATACTTTAGTAATCTCAAACTTTTTTCAACCTTCACACAATACATGAGCGTGAGCCATGGATATAGCACTATGGGTGGAATAGAATATAATGATGGGGGTTATGTGGAGAAGACAAAAAAGGAGAAAGTCTCACATCAACGCGGCTAATCAATGAGCTATGGAGATGCCCATCGATTGATGTTAATGCAAGGAGTAGGGATTGCCATGAAATGGATGCACTAGAGCTATAAATGCATGAAAGCTGAACAAAAGAAACTAAGTGGGTGTGCATCCAACTTGCTTGCTCGCGAAGATCTAGGGCATTTGAGGAAGCCCATTGTTGGAATATACAAGCTTAGTTCTATAATGAAAAATTCCCACTAGTATATGAAAGTGACAAAACAATAGACTCTCTATCATGAAGATCATGGTGCTACTTTGAAGCACAACTGTGGAAAAAAGGATAGTAGCATTGTCCCTTTTTATTTTCTTTTTTTGGGCCTTTTTTTATTTTGCCTTTCTCTTTTTTTATTGGGACAATGCTCCATGAATGATGATCATCACACTTCTATTTATTTACAACTCAATGATTACAACTCGATACTAGAACAAAGTATGACTCTATATGAATGCCTCCGGCGGAATACCGGGATAGCAATGAATCAAGAGTGACATGTATGAAAATTTATGAACGGTGGCTTTGCCACAAATACGATGTAAACTACATGATCATGTAAAGCAATATGACAATGATGAGCATGTCATAATAAACGGAACGGTGGAACGTTGCATGGCAATATATCTCGGAATGGCTATGGAAATGCCATAATAGGTAGGTATGGTGGCTGTTTTGAGGAAGATATATGGAGGTTTATGTGTGAAAGAGCATATCATATCACGGGGTTTGGATGCACCAGCGAAGTTTGCACCAACTCTCAATGTGAGAAAGGGCAATGCACGGTACCGAAGAGGCTAGCAATGATGGAAGGGTAAGAGTGCGTATAATCCATGGACTCAACATTAGTCATAAAGAACTCACATACTTATTGAAAAAATCTACAAGTCATCAAAAACCAAGCACTACGCGCATGCTCCTGGGGGGATAGATTGGTAGGAAAAGACCATCGCTCGTCCCCGACCGCCACTCATAAGGAGGACAATCAAAGAACACCTCATGTTTCAAATTTGTTACATAACGTTTACCATACGTGCATGCTACGGGACTTCCAAACTTCAACACAAGTATTTCTCAAATTCACAACTACTCAACTAGAAAAACTTTAATATCACTACCTCCATATCTCAAAACAATCATCAAGCATCAAACTTCTCTCAGCATTCAGCACACTCATAAGAAAGTTTTTTACTAGTCTTGAATACCTAACATATTAGGATTAATTTCCCAATTTAAGAAATTTACCATACTGTTTAAGACTCTCAAAATAATATAAGTGAACCATGAGAGAATAATAGTTTCTATAAAACAAAACCACCGCCGTGCTCTAAAAGATATAAGTGAAACGCATAGAGTACTCTAATAAATTCCGAATCATGTGTGTCTCTCTCAAAAGGTGTGTACAGAAAAGATGATTGTGGTAAACTAAAAAGCAAAGACTCAAATCATACAAGACGCTCCAAGCAAAACACATATCATGTGGTGAATAAAAATATAGCTCCAAGTAAAGTTACCGATGGAAGTAGACGAAAGAGGGGATGCCTTCCAGGGAATCCCCAAGATTTGGCTTTTTGGTGTCCCTAGATTATCTTGGGGTGCCATGGGCATCCCCAAGCTTAGGCTCTTTCCACTCCTTGTTCCATAATCCATCAAATCTTTTACCCAAAACTTGAAAACTTCACAACACAAAACTTAACAGAAAATCTTGTGAGCTCCGTTAGCGGAAGAAAACAAAACACCACTTCAAGGTACTGTAAGGAACTCATTATTTATTTATATTGGTGTTAAACCTAATGTATTACAACTTCTATATGGTTTATAAACTATTTTACTAGCCATAGATTCATCAAAATAAGCAAACAACACACAAAAAACAGAATCTGTCAAAAACAGAATAGTCCATAGTAATCTGTAACTAACGCAAACTTCTGGAAATCAAAAAATTCTACCAAAATAGGAAGACCTAGAAATTGGTTTATTGATCTACTGCAATTGGAATCAGTATTTTATCACGTTCTGTTGATTTTAAAAAATTGTTTTCGTGAACACAAAGTTTCTGGAATTTTCAGCAAGATCAAATAACTATCATCCAAGAAGATCCTATAGGTTTAACTTGGCACAAACACTAATTAAAACATAAAAACAAATATAACCAGAGGCTAGATCAAATATTTATTCCGAAACAGAATAAAATAGTAAAAAAACTAAAATAAAATTGGGTTGCCTCCCAACAAGCGCTATCGTTTAACGCCCTTAGCTAGGCATAAAGATTTCGATGATGCTCACATGAAAGACAAGAATTGAAGCGCAAAGAGAGCATCATGAAACACGTGACAAACACATCTAAGTCTAACATACTTCCTATGCATAGGCATCTTATAGGCAAACAAATTATCATAGCAAGCAAAAACTAGCATATGCAAGGAAGTGGAAAGAAACAATAGCAATCTCAACATAACGCGAGGTAATTTATTATCATGAAAATTTCTACAACCATATTTTCCTCTCTCATAATAATTACATGTGGGATCATAAGAAAATTCAACAAAATAGCTATCACATAAGATATTTTCAACACGATCCACATGCATGCAAAGTTGACACCCTTCCAAAATAGTGGGATTAACATTAACTAAAGTCATGACCTCTCCAAACCCACTTTTATCAAAAATTTCATAAGATTGAACATTATCTAAATATGTGGGATCTAAAGTTGACACTCTTCCAAACCCACTTTCAATATTATTGCAAACACTATTATCAATGTCATATTCATCATGGGGCTTAAATAAATTTTCAAGATCATAAGAAGAATCACCCCAATCATGATCATTGCAACAAGTAGTAGACATACCAAAACTAGCATCCCCAAGCTTAGGGTTTTCCATATTATTAGCACAATTGACATCAAGAGAATTTATAGTAAAATTATTGCAATCATGCTTTTTATTCAAGGAGCTATCGTGAATCTCTTCATAAATTTCGTCATCACAATTTTCAGATTCATGAATTTCAAGCAAAACCTCATAAAGATAATCTAGTGCACTCAACTCACTAGCAATAGGTTCATCATAATTGGATCTCCTAAAGAGATTAGCAAATGGATGATGATCCATAAACTTTTAGCAAGTGAAGATGCAAGCAAAAAGAAGGTACATGGTAACACAAGATCGAACGGAAGAAGGGCAAAAGAAAAGGGCAAATAAAACGACAAGGGTGAAGTGGGGGAGAGGAAAACGAGAGGCAAATGGAAAATAATGTAATGCGAGGGATAAGAGTTTGTGATGGGTACTTGGTATGTGTTGACTTGTGTGTAGCTTCCCCGGCAACGGTGCCAGAAATCCTTCTTGCTACCTCTTGAGCACTGCGTTGGTTTTCCCTTGAAGAGGAAAGGGTGATGCAGCAAAGTAGCGTAAGTATTTCCCTCAGTTTTTGAGAACCAAGGTATCAATCCAGTAGGTGGCCACGCACGAGTCCCTCGCACCTACACAAACAAATAAATCCTCGCAACAAATGCAATAAAGGGGTTGTCAATCCCTTCACGGTCACTTACGAGAGTGAGATCTAATAGATATGATAAGATAATATTTTTGTATTTTTATGATAAAGATGCAAAGTAAAATAAAAGGCAATAAAAATAGCTAAGTGTTGGAAGATTAATATGATGGAAAATAGACCCGGGGGCCACAGGTTTCACTAGTGGCTTCTCTCAAGAGCATAAGCATTACGGTGGGTGAACAAATTAATCTTGAGCAATTGACAGAATTGAGCATAGTTATGAGAATATCTAGCTATGATCATGTATATAGGCATCACGTCCGAGACAAGTAGACCGACTCCTGCCTGCATCTACTACTATTACTCCACACATCGACCGCTATCCAGCATGCATCTAGAGTATTAAGTTCAAAAGAACAGAGTAACGCTTTAAGTAAGATGACATGCTGTAGAGGGATAAACTCATGCAATATGATATAAACCCCATCTTGTTATCCTTGATGGCAACAATACAATACGTGCCTTGCTGCCCCTACTGTCACTGGGAAAGGACACCGCAAGATTGAACCCAAAGCTAAGCACTTCTCCCATTGCAAGAAAGATCTATCTTGTAGGCCAAACCAAACTGATAAGTCGAAGAGACTTGCAAAGATAACCAATCATACATAAAAGAATTCAGACAAGATTCAAATATTGTTCATATATAAACTTGATCATAAACCCACAATTCATTAGTCTCAACAAACACACCGCAAAAGAAGATTACATCGAATAGATCTCCACAAGAGAGCGGGAGAACATTGTATTGAGATCCAAAAAGAGAGAAGAAGCCATCTAGCTAATAACTATGGACCCGAAGGTCTGAGGTAAACTACTCACACATCATCGGAGATGCTATGGTGTTGATGTAGAAGCCCTCCATGATCGATGCCCCCTCCGACGGAGCTCCGGAAAAGGCCCCAAGATGGGATCTCACGGGTACAGAAGGTTGTGGCGGTGGAATTAGGTTTTTGGCTCCGTATCTGGTAGTTTGGGGGTACGTAGGTATATATAGGAGGAAGAAGTACGTCGGTAGAGCAACGTGGGACCCACAAGAGTGGAGGGCGCGCCCAGGGGGTAGGCGCGCCCCCCTACCTCGTGCCCTCCTGGTTGATGTCTTGACGTAGGGTCCAAGTCCTCTGGATCACGTTCGTTCTGGAAATCACGTTCCCGAAGGTTTCATTCTGTTTGGACTCCGTTTGATATTCTTTTTCTGCGAAACTCTGAAATAGGCAAAAACAACAATTCTGGATTGGGCCTCCGGTTAATAGGTTAGTCCCAAAAACAATATAAAAGTGTATAATAAAGCCCATTAATGCCCAAAACAGAATACAATATAGCATGGAAGAATCAAAAATTATAGATACGTTGGAGACGTATCACTTATCCACCGCTCCAGATCTCCTTCACCTCCATCATGGTCCAACGCACCGGATCTGCTTAACCGGCGCCCTCGTCCAGCACAGTGTTGGCCCTGCACTGACTCCCTCGTCCGCCCCATCACTGGCCCTTCATGCAAGCCCTCGTCCGTCGCAACAGATCCATCTCATCGAAAGCACTGTACACCGCGCCCGCCGAAGCCTTCGTCCACTGCACCGAACCCGCTCCACGGACGCCATATTCAACTCCACCGGCCCTGCTTTACTGACGCCGTAGCCTCATCGGGTTATTTTGATTTGTACTCCTTCGGTTTTTCTGTTCTTTATCATGCAACTGTTCAATTACCACAGATGAGCTTTCTTGTATGTCGATAGGCGCCGCAACCGAAGCACCGGAGCCGCTGCAGCGACGGCGACAGCTGGCCCAAACTCAACCGCAACACGAGCACCATCGACGATCCTTAACTATCAAGTATGACAATGATACCCATACGCCACCGAGAATCAGGTACTATTATCCAACGGGCGGCGCCTACATTCACTTTCTTAGCATAAGCATCGCACCTTTGAATTTCTTTAGGGCATCATTCAATTTTTCATGATACACGTTATTCGTCTTGCACCTGTAGGGGATACTTCTGGCAGTGAACATGTTACATGTGCTAAATTACATACCTGTGCACATATAGTTAATATGCTTTAGTTTTGTCCTAAGTATTACTGTACTTCCTATATATCACTGCCTACTATTTTACTTCTTGCATGCTATATTTATGATAATGGTGTTTCCATCAGACTGCTTCATGTTCTCTATGCTTAATTACACATCAGCAAACTAGCATGTGGTTCCGCTGCTTTTTGTTCGTTTTACCCCACATTTTCTGATGCTAGCTATTACATCACTGCTCCGAGCCTCTGTTCATTACTTTTTTGTGTGTTCTTGATCTTCCCAAGTTGCATGACTAATTTGATGGTTCTATTAATTATGGAGCTGCTAACCCCATCAAGCAAAATATTTGTTCTTTTGGGGTTGGCACCTTGAACAATCATTAAAATAGAGTGAAGCAGATATATTGTCGTGTAAGCACACACCCTTCTTTCATTAGTTAAGATGAACCATTGATGATCAATTCGAACCAGTCCATGTGATTAAAATTAATTTTACCTAAATAGAGGGTGCAGAATAAACTACAACAACTAGATTTGCAACCACGGGATGATGACGATATCTTCAATGAACATTGCAACAACAGCGAGGCTTCACAACGACATATTGTAAGCCAGTGTGTTTTAGTACATGTGAAATGTAATGCGTGTGGACTGCTTTCTTGGCTTGTGCCCACCTGTAATCCTACAGAATTACTAATAGTTCAGTTGTCTGCTTTGTTATATTGCTTGATTTGAATGCTTGTTTGTTACTTGTTAGGCTATACCTGAGTTGGCCAATATGTCAGCAGTGCCTGCTGTACTATCGTAAAGAAACGCATGCCTAGTTCATTTGAGTCATTAACTTTTCCTCTGAACTTCATCACAAGACTTTCTTCGTAGTTTATATGAGGCCACACTGTTAATTGCTTTCTCAGATTATTTCAACTGCTTAGATGCCTTAGCAACTTAAATATAGCGGTGGTACACTCCCTTTCAACTAGGGATGTCAACTGGGTCCATTTAATCCCGATCAAAGTCCACTAGTGGTATGATAGTTCAAAAGAGTTTTTTTTTGAGGAAAATGAACTAGGGAGCTAGCAAAAACTAACTAGACGGGACTGGTGGATGTCGTTTATTTGCCACTTACAACCCTAGTTTCATCTTACCATTTTAATTTCTTGGCTGATGCTGCTTCGAACCATTTAAATATAGCTTGCCATGCTCGGCAATAATTCGTATGCCGTTTACCATGTAAGCTTACTGCCTGGATCATGTGATAACTATCTCTTACTTATGTTCAGCGGAAACCTTTCAGGATGCCGTTCGCACTAGGACACAATGTACAACCCCAAAATCTATTTGTGGAAGCAATGCGCCATCCATGTTACCAGATGGTAGCAGTACAGAGGCAACACCGCCGGAGAGCAGTCTGAGCACATATATTATAGTTCTTGAGGCTCTACTAGAGGCAGAAAGAGATGGTGTGGCTGCCATGAATGAGGTAATCTTGATCTTGAGGCTAGAAATTATGCAATTAGCTGCACGCATTATGCAAGCAACCCAAGAATTGGAGGAAGTAAGAATGTTGCATTTGAAGACGGAGGAGGTCCTGCTCTTTCTGCTATCTGAAGCCCAGGTATTCCCATTTCTTCTTTAGATACCAGTTGAAATTGTCATTAGATTATTGTACTTGCATGTTGTGTCATGTCTCTGAATGGATTATGTTGTAAGACCCCCTATGTTGTCCATGTGTTGTAATGATCCGAATTTTTTAGGCGAGGTAATCCTGAGTACTTGTATAATTGACATAAGGTGAACTGTTTTTGTGTGTGAGGATATTGTATTGGATGAAATAACTGTTTGACTGAAAGTGTATCCAACCTATTGAATTCGAAGATCAAGACATTTCTAAATCATAATCATATATAAAGGTGAAATAAATCTTTGTTGTGGTTTTGAGGAAATAAATAACAAAACATAGAATTATCTGTGGATATTCGTAATCGAATACAAATTGGATTTGAATTTAGTTGTTAGGGCCCAGGGTAAACGTGAATGCTAATTCTCCCAAGTTTTGAATGAAGCGGCTAAACATCCACTGTCATTTGTGGCTGCCCGAAGCAAGTGTTTGCGAGATGGAAATTATTGTCTACCCCTGACACTTGACATCCTTATCGACCGGATTTACTCTACTGTCGATAGGGGTATACTAGTAACTTCAATCAGACATGACATGCCCGCCTCTGAGCCCATTCAGACACGGTGGGTGCCAAACGTGGGCGGCAAAACACATTTGATTCGAGCTCGTCCGAAAGACATGTGTCTCTCCCTCCATTTCCCCATTCATACACGATGGACGGAAAAACAAACTCTCCTCGTCCGGAATCGATGTAGGCAAATATTTTAAATAGGGGCAGATGTGTAACTTCCCTCAGATGTGACACAACCGCCCTACCTGTCAGCCCCGTTCATACACCGCGGGCGCCAACCATGGGTGGCAAAACACCCTCTCCTCGCCCGAAATCGCTATCGGCAAATATTTGGGAGATGCGTGATTACCGTCCTATGCCCAACCGACGTGATGTCCGAAATTTTAAACGGGGGATAAGTTTGTCACTTTCCCACATTTCAGACAAGCGTGTCCCAAAGTTTGAGATCCCCCCTCCCCCTCCATTTCCCCATTCATACACTGTCGGCGCCACAACAACCTCCCCACTGTGGCCAGCCTCCTCCGTCCGCCTCCCCATCCTCCACCTTGTCGGAGCCGCTACGCCTACCCCGTCGTCCACTGCAAGAGATGGATGTCTCTCATCCACGGCGCCGGACTAGGATCCTTTCATCGCGTCCTCTCGCTTCATCGGCGCCGTTGTCCACCTTGTCGTTGCTGCTCCTACGACCGCCTCGTCCATGGCAACATGATTTATCCCCCGACCCGGCCGTCTTCCGTCTAAAGTTTTCTTCCCCGCTGTCGGCAGCCATCGCACCCGCAGCACCCTCAACATACCCTGCCGTCTGCCGTCTAAAGTCTTCTTCCCCGCCGCCGGCAGCCATCGCACCCGCAGCACCCTCAACGTATCAGCAGGGGCCTACACGGTGTCGCAAGAGAGGTGGTACTCTTCCATATGTGCTTAAGTTTTTTATCTCACCTGGAAAATAGATCGTAAATTGTTTACTGTACTTTTCTTGTCCGTACCAAATCGTTGTGGCTAGTTGAAAGCAAACATTGGTTGCGAAGTAGCTTTGTCCGGTTTGCACCTTCAGTTCCGCCATGGCACGGTCACTATACTCATAAAGCTTATGGTTTCCCCCTTTATATTCACTACCATCATTGTAGGTGCTTCGTGTCGTGCTAGCACTGCTCCTCAAGACCTCAACCCATCAAGCGAAACAACATGCCACTCATAATTCCAAAGCTTAGGTGTTGAAATACGAATCTGATATGATGCTCATATTACTAAAATAGAGAACGTTTAATTGGTCACCTAATGTTCCTATATTCATTTTGAAAAGCATGTGCGCCACCCACTGGCCCACCTAGTTCCACTTTCCTGATTTTACTTTTGATGCTTAGGGTTTTCCCCTTTGATCTACTCTACTGCTTTCTGTCGTACTAGCATTACTCCACCCTTCAAGCCAAACAACACAACACTCAAAATTCCAAAGCTTAGTTATTCAAATATGATTGTGATATGATACTGATATTACTTAACAGACACATTTAATTGGTTAGCTAAATGTCCCACTTGAGTTTCCAAATGCATGTCGTGACATATAGAGAGTCAGCAGAATTGCATTTCTTTGTCACTTATTGATTGTACTTTCTTGTTCATACCAATTCTTAGTTGTTATTTCAAAGCAAACATCGGTTGTTAACTACCCTTTGCACGGTTTGTAGCTTCAAATCTGCCATCCCACTACCACGGTCAACACTATACTCATCATGCTTACGGTTTCCCATTTTATGATGACCACGATCAGCCTACGTGGTTCATGTCGTAATAGCACTTCTCCACCCATCGAGCTAAACAACCTTAGTTGTACAAATTCAAATATGATATTATGCTGATATTAGTAAAACTAAGAGATGTTTAATTGGTCAGCTAAATTTTCCTAATTTAGTTTCGAAATGCATGTGAGCCACATATGTATAGAAAGACTTGTAATATCTTCAATCTGCTTGCTCTTCTGCTCTTCTTTAAGATGATCCTCTTCTCTTCTTTAATAAGTATGTTCCTTGTTGGGAAGAGTAGCAGAGACATTTGTGGTTGACTGGTCAGGTCGAGTTGTTCTCCCTTAGTATATTTTGAATATGTCAGGTCAGGCCGACTAGTTCTTCTTTACTATATGTTGAAGCTGTCATCTGCAAAGTATCATCACTTCTGGAGCTCTCATATTTTGGGTAGCAGGCCACATTATATTAATGCACACACCAAATTACAGCATGCATGGCATCTCTCAGAAGAATTGCAGAGATAGCACAAAGAGGTTTACAGGGAGGCAGTATTGGATTAGAATCACTTCTGCATTACAAAGATAATCTCACTTGTTTTTATGTTTTCATGCATGTTAGGTATTGAACATTATCAAAATGAATATGAGAACGGGCACACGAGAGGAATATTGTGGAACAATCCACTTGCTAACAAACTTGGCATGGTGGAGGATGGCCTATCTTATTCGCCCATCAAGGTGCTTGCTCTGACTTGGCAATGTTGTATTGGTCGCGCATATTTTGCATCTGACCTCTTGCATTACTTCTACTTTGTTACACCATCTACTTAGTTTAAGCATCATATATGAGTATATGCCATACCTATCCATTTTCTGTACCTATTCCATGTGTCGTCATACTATGTTTTTCCAGTTATATGTTGTTCTTTCGTAACAGATGTCCAAAAGGAAGAGGGTGAGTGCAGATCCTCAAGGAGTACAAATTAGGTATTTGGAAAAGGTAGTGAGACCTGTTAAATCAGATAGATCAGCAGCCACAGAAAACACAGGCCCAACTGTACCACACTTTACCCCTACTCCACTGGCCAAACCCCTATTAGAACTGCTGAGAGCCCAGTGTCAGGTACTGTCTATGATATCAATTCAAAATTTGAACTCCTAAATTTCTGCATGTGCCTTACCTTCCCTCTTGTATGAAAACTAATTTCAGATGAATCTCCTTGCTCAAAGGATCATAGGATCTCACAACAATACTGGGCTCTGCTTTGCTCTTGTCAGTACCTCTTGCCCTTTGTCAGCATACTTACACTCATTGCTGTTTGATTATGTAGCATCACTATAAATGTTCGCTTTTATCCTCCCTTTGCTTGAAATTATAAGATCTATATTTACTCTTAGATAAATGTAGAATTAACACAATGGTTATGAAGTTTTGGATTGCTCATGTAAGTACCTGTTGTCATGTACTCCCTCTGTATCAAATTAATTGTTGATCAATTGGATGTATTTAGAAGTTAATAGTGCTAGATACATCCATTCGAGCGAAAAGTAATAGTAGATGGTGGTGGTATTACTGTACTTGCATCGCGAGATAGTTGATTGTCTAGCATTACTCTGCATCTTATCTGCCCTGCCCTCCACTTTCTCCAAATTATCATATCTACATTTACTCTTACCAAAATGTTGAATAAAGCCAATGCCACTGCACACGTTGATGTCTGCATTCCTCTTGTTAGTACTTTTGCCTTGTAACCCTGTACTCAATTAATTGCTATTTGATTATGTATCATCAGTCTGCACCTGAGCTTCATTATCCTCTGTTTCTTCCAATATTATTTGATCTATATTTACTCTTTGCAAAATGTAGAATAATGGCAACGCTTATAAAGAATTTTCTTTGGGGAATTTATTGAATTATCCTTCCATCAACATGGAGAAGGGCTTTATCCAGCTCGTGTTAACATGTAATGTAAGTTCATCCTTCTCAAGCCTTCACAGTTTGTTCTAGTATAGATTTGGATAGGCATCATTTCCTCCACTACTATTTACTTTGTTGTTTACATCTGATTGGATGTTTGCAACAACTACCCGTTTTAAATTGTAGTTGTAAAAACATGTCCCTTATGCAAAACAGATCCATTTATTTGCTTATATAATTGTGAAACCTGTTACGTGTCTCCTTGTTTCCCTTTCAAAGTCGTATCTCTTATGCCTGGCAGAGCTTTAGGGAAGATAGCGAGCCAAACCATATTGAGGACAGCGAGATGACCCCAAGGTCCTGTGTTGATGAAGACAGTGAGTTCAAGCTACTCACCAGCAGGTGTGAGACAACCTCTGTGCAGTCGCTTCCTCAATTAGTTCGACTTCTTGAGTCTCAACTTTAACCGGAAAGGCTTGCTTCAGCTTAGCTCCGACTTGAAGTCAAAGATGCAATGAAGGAGTCAGAGGAATGCCTTGCGCACTATGGTTCCATACAGCTAGGGATGGAGCGTCTATCGTTGACACAACTGAGGTCTCATCAGCTAGTTCGGCTGCTTGCGGGGCCCGTCCTGGACAGGCCTAGTGCCTTCTGAAGTGCTCTCAGTTTTGTATATTCTTTTGTCGGCGCGTTTATATGCACTGGTGGCGACCTTTGATGCCCAGTTTATGTAATCCGCGGTCACGTTGCGCTTTATTATCACCGGTATCGAACTTTGATTCCTAGTGGATGTAATATGCCGTAATTTCTTTATTGTATAGTCTAGGTTTATTCTTTGTTCGGTATGCTATAATTTAGGCAGGAACATTCAGTGGATCTCAGTGTTGTCAGTCTTCAGGCTGGCCCGTTACTCATATGGGCAAAAACGTGGGCCTATAATCATCTTGGGCCATTAGCAGGTACAAACCTATAGTAGTTTCCCGCCTTTAACAGGCCGAGTAAAGTTCTAGCCAGCTGGGCTAGAGAAAACCATGGGCTTTTAACAGGCTAAAACCTACATTGGGCTAGCGTTGAGCCGAAAAATTCACGGGCCAATACAGGCCGAAACTGCCTAAGGCCCATGTTTGGCCCAAATAGGATGAGCAGTTAACAGACCAAAATATATCTCAGGCCTGTTTGGCCCAATAAAATTATGGGCTTTAAGCAGGCCGGTATCTACGCGAGCCATAGGTCTAAAAGTGTCACAAGCCATTATCAGATGGGTTGTAAGCAGGCTAGATTCAACGCGGGCTATAATTAGGCCCAACTGTTACACGGGCCATTAACATGCCGATAGGCCAGTTGGGCCGAAATTTATCCATGAAGACTACGGGCCGTTAAGAGGCCTAAAGTTACTTCAGACAAGAAATAGCCCAGTTTCTGCATGGGCTGTTAGATGGCCTAAAGTTAAACCAGGCCGACAACGTCCTAGATGCACCACGGGCCGCTAACAGGCCGAAACTATTATCGGACCGAACTGGTAACGGGCAGTTAACAGGCTGAAATACAAACCTGTCTTAGAATGGGCCCAAAAGAACAGTGGCCTGTTAACGGGCCAGATCCGATATGGGCCGTAATTTGGACCAAAACACGGCAGGCTGTGAATGGGCCTGATCTGGTATGGGCATCAATTTGACCCAAAACATGGCAGGCTGTTAACGGGCCAGCCCACTAGTGTCTGAAAAAACATGGTGGGCCTTTAGCTGGGCTGGCCTTTTCACCGGAATGGGCCTCTGTTGGGCCGTGCCACATGTCGACGTATCATAGGTGCCTCCTGTCCAATGAGTGGATGACATATGTCCTAACGGTAAGCCAACATGTGTTTCCTCCGGCCAATGAGAATTTTACACGTGGAAAATCCCCATTGGTCCGGGCTGTTAACGGGTTATCGAATCCAAAACCGGACCCAATAGCTTAAGGGCGACCCGTTACGGTCGATGCCACGTGTCGGTCACCCTTGACGAAAGAACTTCTATGACGCGCGACTTATCGTCATGGAAGTGGACACTTCCGCGATGATAATTTTGGTAATGTCATGGAACACTTCTACGACAGCACATGTATGACTATCTTGACTCTGTCATAAAATCGTCATGGATGTACATGGATGACAGAAAACGTGACCTACTGTGACAAACATGTATCATCACGGAAGTGTATTTTTTTTGTAGTGCATGCTCATTGGGGAGATGAAGATGAGGTCCAACAGAATGCCCCTGTGAACGAGGTCGCTCCAGTCCAGGACCAGGAATCTGTGGTCATCGATCTTTCTCTCCAGTCAGATTCAAAAGTGTAGATGTCTGATGTTCAGAATGCAGTGGTTGAGCCTCAGCAGATGCAGTTTAATGCCAATGATTGGGCGATTGTTCCATATCACCCGCCCTTGATTCAGTATGATCGCATTATGGTCGGTGCCATCAAAATTGTTTATGGCCCAGTTCTTCCTCCGAAGATGGCCTGCCGAAGATCCTTTGAAGCTCTGTTTAAGTTCTGCCCAACAAATGAAGTTCCTCCTCAGATGCATGTCCCACAAGTTCAGCCCATAATTCTGTCAAAGCACTCCTGGGGTATTGCTTTTGATGATGTGAAAGTTTTGTCTGCTCTGCAATGGAAGGAAACGCAGATCTTCTCTCCTCCTAGACCCTGGCCAGTTGCTCGTGCTCTGTTTTCTGATCCTATTTCTGTTGAGCAACTTGTGGAGAGCTCTGGAAATTCTCATGTTGCGCCTCACCCCCTGGGACTGATGCTTCCTTCACTTTTGAAGCTCAATGCGACAAGAAGAAGACCATGGCCCCAACTCCCATTGTGGAGACCTCTGTTCGTCGTTGCACTCAGGGTTCAGTGAAGCGTGATGGGTTTAAGCCCGTCTTCCAGGAGCTACAACACCAGCATAAGAAGAAGCAGCCACATAGTAAACCTATGGAGGATGATCAACCTGCTGCTGGATCTCATGGTGTGGGAGCTGTTCCACCCCCTACGCCTGTCAGAGATCTCTAAGAAGTGGGCCTGCACCTGGGAATTGTAGCTGAGAAGCTAACTGTGGAGAGGCTTATGGCCAATCCAGATGATGACAAGGAGCAGGCTTCTGATGATTAATCTCTCTATGTGCAGCTGGGTTTGGCAAGCCCGTAATTTGGCTGTTTATTTTGGTTATTCTGTCTGTGAACTATTCTGCTTTGAACTTATTGGGATCTGTAATAATTTAGGAATTATACCCGGCTGCTTGTTACTTTTGTGCTCTCTAAGACACTATTATGTAGTGCTCTTCTACTCCTTATTATCCCAGTTTATTAATGATTAGCACAAACTTTAAGAGCTGGTCCGTCCTTGATACGTTTCCAACGTATCTATAATTTTTGATTATTCCGTGTTTTTTTATTATCAATCTTGGATGTTTTATAATCATTTCATAGTCATTATATCATTTTTTGTACTAACCAATTGACATAGTGCCAAGTGCCAGTTGCTGTTTTTTCCATGTTTTTTACATCGCAGGAAATCAATATCAAACAGAGTCCAAATGCCATGAAACTTCACGATGATTTTTTATGGGCCAAAAGGAAGCAGATGGGCCATGGTTGCACCTGGGGGGAGTCCCGAGGAGGGGACAACCCACCAGGCGCGCTAGGAGGCCCTGGCGCGCCCTGGTGGGTTGTGCCCACCTCGGGTACCACCCAGACCGCCTCTTTGCTCTATAAATACCCAAATATTCCAGAAACCTTAAAGGAGTCGACGAAATATTCATCCAGCCGCCGCAGAGTCCAGAACCACCTGATCCAATATAGACACCATCACGGAGGGGTTCACCACTTCCATTGGTGCCTCTCAGATGATGCGTGAGTAGTTCTTTGTAGACCTCCGGGTCCGTAGTTAGTAGCTAGATGGCTTTCTCTCTCTCTCTCTCGCTGAATTCTCAATAAAATGGTCTCTTCGAGATCCATATGATGTAACTCTTTTGCATGTGTTTGTTGGTATCTGATGAACTTCGAGTTTATGATCAGTTATATATTTTTATATCCATGAAAGTTATTTGAGTTTCTTTGATCTCTTATATGCTTGGTCTCTTATAGCCTCGTATTTCTTCTCCGATTTTTGGTTTTGTTTGGCCAACTTGATCTATTTATCTTGCAATGGGAAGAGGTGCCCGGTAGTGGGTTCAATCTTACGGTGCTCGATCCCAGTGACAAAAAGGGAAACGACACGTATGTATCATTGCTACTAAGGATAAAAAGACGGGATCTATATCTACCGCCATATAGATAAACGGATCTTGGCTACATCATGTCATCGTTCTTATTGCATTGCTCCCTTTTTCCATGAACTTAATACACTAGATGCATGCTGGATAGCGGTCGATGTGTGGAGTAGTAGTAGTAGTAGATGCAGGCAGGACTCGGTCTACTAATCTTGGACGTGATGCCTATGTAATGATGATTGCCTGGATATCGTCATAATTATTTGAAGTTCTATCAATTGCCCAAACAGTAATTTGTTTACCGACTGTTTGCTATTTTTCTCGAGAGAAGCCCTTAGTGAAACCTACGGCCCGCGGGTCTTCTTTCTCATATATTTTCCTTGCGGTCTACTTTTCCTTTGCATTTTTATTCAAATCTATTAAACCAAAAAAAATACAAAAATACCTTGCTGCGTTTTATCTTTATTTATTTTATTTGGAATTTGATCTATCAATCTAATACAATTTACCTCACGTCCGCTTGCCTATCTTGAGGCGCCGTACCCCGGAAGGGATTGACAACCCCTTTAACTCGTCGGGTTGCGAGGTGTTGTTGTTTGTGTGCAGGTGATGTTTACGTTGTGTTGTTTGGTTCCCCTACTGGTTCGATACCTTGGTTTCATAACTGAGGGAAATACCTACCGTCGCTGTGCTACATCATCCCTCCCTCCTGGGAAATACCGACGTAGTTTCAGCTGCCATCAAGGAGAATTTCTGGCGCCGTTGCCGGGGAGGATCTTCATCATAACCAGGTTCCTAATCACAAATCTCATCTCCTTGCAATTTACATTATTCGCCATTTGCCTCTCGTTTTCCTCTCCCCCACTTCACAAAAATTTGCCATTTTATTCGCCTCTCTTTTCCGTTCGCCGTTTTCTTGCCGAATCTATTTCTGAGTGCAATCTTGTTGTGTGGTCATCATGACTCAAGAGAATACCAAATTATGTGATTGCTTAAATACCAACAACAATGATTTTATTGGCACTCCTCTTGCTCCTCCTGCCACTAGTGCGGAGACTTGTGATATTAATACCGCTTTGCTGAATCTTGTTATGAAAGACCAATTTTCCGGTACTCCTAATGAGGATGCTGCGTCCCATCTTAATACCTTCGTGGAAATATGTGATATGCAAAAGAAAAAAGATGTGGACAATGATGTGGTCAAGATGAAATTATTTCCGTTCTCTTTGCGTTATTCTGCAAAAATTTGGTTGTCTTCTTTGCCTCGTAATAATAATGATTCTTGGAACAAGTGCAAAGATGCTTTTATCACTAAGTATTTTCCTCGCGCAAAATTTATTTCCCTTAGAACCCAGATCATGAATTTCAAGCAACTTGAACATGAGCATGTTGCACAATCTTGGGAAAGGATGAAAATGATGCTAAGGAATTGCCCAACTCATGGGTTAAATCTTTGGATGATCATACAAAAATTTTATGCGGGATTGAATTTTGTTTCTCATAATCTTTTAGATTCTGCCGCGGGTGGCACTTCTATGGAAAATACTTTGGGTGAAGCCACCAAATTGCTTGATAATATCATGGCAAATTATTCACAATGGCATACCGAAAGAGCTCCTACTAGTAAAAAAGTTAATTCGGTTGAAGAAATTTCTTCTTTGAGTGATAAAGTTGATGCTCTTATGAAATTGGTTGCTAGTAAAAGTGCTCCTATTGATTTTAATGATATTCCTTTGTCTACTTTTATTGAGCAAAACAGTGATGCCATTGATGTGAATTTTATCTCTAGAAATAATTTCAACAACAATGCTTATAGAGGTAATTTTAATCCTAGGCCTTTTCCTAGTAATTCCTCTAATAATTATGGTAATTCCTATGTAAATCAATCTTACAATAATAATAGGAACACCTCTGATCTTGAGAATAATATTAAAGAATTTATCAACACACAAAAAGTATTCAACACTTCCATGGAAGAAAAGTTGAATAAAATTGATGATTTGTCTAGAAGTGTTGATAGAATTGCGATGTGGAAAATCAAATTTTTGTGCCTAAAGTAGATGAATCAATTAAAGCTCTTTATGTTCTTTGGAAGAAAGTAAGAAAAGAACTGCTATGCTTAGAGCTAAAAGAGAATTTTTAGAAAAAGGTTTTTCTAGTGATTATTCTTGCAAAGATGATGAAGATCTTAAAATGATTGGTGTTTCTTCTATTTATTCCTTGTTTAGTAAAGTTAAGAATGATGAAAAAGGGACCGGAGAAGACTCAACTTTAGGTAGAAGGCATCCCAATATTTCGGAGGGTGAAAATCTTGTTGAGAAAATTGATAAAAGTGGGTTTGGAGAGGTCAAAACTTTAACTAGTGACGTGCCCACTCTTTTGGATTAGAAAGACTTTAATTATGATAGTTGCTCTTTGATTAATTGTATTTCTTTGTTGCAATCCATGATAAATTCACCCCATGCTTATGAAAAAAATAAAGCTTTTACTAAACATAGTGTCGATGCTATGATGAAAGCTCTTGAAGAAAAATTGGAATTGGAAGTTTCAATTCCTAGAAAATTGCATGATGAGTGGGAACCTACTATCAAAGTCAACATTAAAACTTATGAGTGTTTTTCTTTGCGTGACTTGGGTGCTAGTGTTTCTACAATTCTGAAATCTTTATGTGATGTACTTGGTTTTACTAATCTTGAAGAATGTTCTTTGAATTTGCACTTGGCGAATTCTACTATTAAAAAGCCTATGGGAAGAATTAATGATGTTCTTATTCTTGCAAATAGGAATTATGTGCCCATAGATTTTATTGTTCTTGATAATGATTGTGATCCTTCTTGTCCAATTATTCTTGGTAGACCATTTTTACGCACTATCGGTGTCGTGATTGATATGAAAGAAGGCAATATTAAGTTCCAATTTCCTTTGAGGAAGGGTATGGAACACTTTCCTAGAACAAGAATTAAGACACCTTATGAATCAATCATGAGGGCATCTTATGGATCTCGAACCATGGATGACAAAACTTAGATCCTTGCTATATGCCTAGCTAAGGGCGTAAAACTATAGCGCTTGTTGGGAGGCAACCCAATGAATAAATTTTATTTTTGCTTTTTTGCTTTCTGTTATTGTGTGTTAGAACAATTATTCTACTGTTATGATTGTGTTTTTTGTGTCTTAATTAGTGTTTGTGCCAAGTAGAACCAATAGGATCTTCTTGGGTGATAGTTGTTTGATCTTGCTGAAAAAGACAGAAACTTTGTGCTCATGAAAACAATACTTATTTTTTACCAGAGCATGATAAAATGTCAATTGTTTTTGCATAAGATTAATATACAAATTACCCAGGTCTTCCTAGTTTTTCAGAATTTGTGGAGTTCCAGAAGTATTCTAACAAATCAGATTGCTACAGACTGTTCTGTTTTGACAGATTCTGTTTTTCTTTGTGTTGTGTGCTTATTTTGATGGCTCTATGGTTTTCTTTGAAGAGTTTTTGCCATAGAAAAGTTCGAATATAGTAGATATAATACAAAAATAAAATAAAAATGGTTTGATACAGCACTTATGGTAGTGGTTCATTTTTCTTACACTAACGGATCTCACGAAGGTTTTGTTGAGTTTTGTGTGATTGAAGTTTTCAAGTTTTGGGTTATCTTACGATGGATGAAGGAAGGATGTAAGAGCCTAATCTTGGGGATACCCCGGCATCCCAAGCTATTATCCAAGAATGAGCACCCAACTAAGCTTGGGGATGTCCCCAAGTGGCATCCCCGCTTTCTTCCAACAACTATCGGTATTTTACTCGAGGCTATATTTTTATTCGTCACATGATATGTGTTTTGCTTGGAGCGTATTGTATTATATGTGTCTTTGCTTGTTTAATTTTGTGTTTTAAGTCACCAATCCTTGCTGGACACACCTATTTGAGAGATCTAAAATTATATCATGACTTGTTAGAATTGCTCTCAATGCTTCACTTAAATCTTTTATGAGCTAGGACTTGCTCTAGTGCTTCACTTATATCTTTTTGAGCACCCTGTGCTTTGTTGTTTTTTAAGAAATGCTCTCTTGCTTCACTTAGATTTATTTGAGAGTTAGTAAAATTTTGAAGAAATTCTCTCTTGCTTCACTTAAATTATTTTAAGAGAAAGAAAAATTTGTTATGCTCATGATCTTCACTTATATTTGTTTGAGCTTATGAAAAGCAACACATAGAAGTTAGTCCCAAGGTGATAGATATCCAAGAAGGATAAAGTAAAAGAAAATGTCATGAAGATCATTGGACAAAATAAACTTGATTCTTAGTAATAGTTTTGAGATATGATGATGTGACATGTGAGTTATGTTGATGAGTAATTGTGCTCTAGTAAGAATATTGGTGTTAAGGTTTGTGATTCCCTATGGATGCATGAAAGTCAATAATCATGCAATGAAAATTATATCCTACTTGTGGTGCATTATTTGGTGTTAATTATGTTTAATGCTTGCTTATGAGATTATTCATTTCTTGGTTGGTCGCTTCCCAATCTTTTGCTAGCCTTCACTTTGCACCAAGTATGATCTCTACTTGTGCATCCAAAATCCTTTAAACCAGTTTTGCCACATGAGTCCACTATATCTACCTATATGCGGTATTCTTTTGCCGTTCTAAGCAAATTTGCATTTGCCAATTCTAATTTTCAAAATAAAATTCTCTTTTGTGTGTTTGTTTCGCTCGCAGAATGGTAACGGGTGGCTAATATTTTCCATGCTGGATGTGTTATTCTCAAGATGAGTGTTTATTCACTTGTCATTGCATGAGAGTAAGGCAAAGGTCTTAGGGATGCCTAGTCCCGAAATGCGAAAAAATATTTACTTTATGTTGTCAAATAATAAATTCCTTGGAAAGTGTTGGTATGGAGGGCACTCGTGGATACGGCTAGCCATGGAAAGTGAAAGAATGGTGGAAAAAGGAATAAACTTTATTTTCCGCTTGGGAACCGCCTATGGCATATCTAGCATGCAAAGTGCTGGGAACTCTAAGTCATTTTCGTTGGTGGGATGGATACACCTCCCAAAATGTTTTTATCTCTAATTTTTCGCTTTGAGCTCTGGCACCTCTACAAATCCCTACTTCCCTCTGCGAAGGGCCTTTCTTTTACTTTATGCAATTTTTATTTTGAAATTTGAGTCTCCATCTTCTCTCATAAAAAGCACCAACTAGGAGGCAATATGATTGTGCTTAAGTATTGGGTGTAGTTAATATTCGAGTGTGTTTCATGAATGGATCAATGTTTGAGCATGATGGGCTAGGGATAACTTATTTTAGCATTGATATTTTGAAAGACATGGTTGGTTGTTAATATGCTTGAGTATCTAAATTATTATGTCAAAACTAGACTATTGCTTTGAATCACATAAAAGTCCAAATGTCCATGCTATAAAGAAAAGAATATGTTATGACTTGATGAACAACACTCCACATCAAAAATTCTGTATTTTTATCACTTACCTACTTGAGGACGAGTAGGAGTTAAGCTTGGGGATGCTGATACGTCTCGAACGTATATATAATTTTATTGTTCCACGTTTTATTATTATAAATCTTGGATGTTTTATAATCATTTCATAGTCATTTTATTACATTTTTTGGTACTAACCAATTTACATAGTGCCAAGTGCCAGTTGTTGTTTTCTCCATGTTTTTCACATCACAGGAAATCAATATCAAACGGAGTCCAAATGCCACGAAACTTCATGATGATTTTTTATGGGCCAAAAGGAAGCAGATGGGCCCTGGTTGCACCTGGGGGGAGTCCCGAGGAGGGGACAACCCACCAGGGCGTGCCAGGAGGCCCTCGCGCGCCCTGGTGGGTTGTGCCCACCTCGGGTACCCCCCGGACCGCCTCTTTACTATATAAATACCAAAATATTCCAGACACCTAGAGGAGTCGACGAAATATTCATCCAGCCGCCGCAGAGTCCAGAACCACCAGATCCAATCTAGACACCATCACGGAGGAGTTCACCACTTCCATTGGTGCCTCTCCAATGATGCATGGGTAGTTCTTTGTAGACCTTCGGGTCCGTAGTTAGTAGCTAGATGGCTTTCTCTCTCTCTCTCTCTCTCTCTCTCTCTCTCTCTCTCTCTCTCTCTCGCTGAATTCTCAATACAATGGTCTCTAGGGGATCCATATGATGTAACTCTTTTGCAGTGTGTTTGTTGGGATCTGATGAACTTTGAGTTTATGATCAGTTATATCTTTTTATATCCATGAAAGTTATTTGAGTTTCTTTGATCTCATATATGTGTGATCTCTTATATGCGTGATCTCTTATAGCCTCATATTTCTTCTCCGTGGTTTTGTTTGGCCAACTTGATCTATTTATCTTGCAATGGGAAGAGGTGTCTGGTAGTGGGTTCTATCTTACGGTGCTCGATCCGAGTGATAGAAAGGGAAACAACACGTATGTATTGTTGCTACTAAGGATAAAAAGACGAGATCTATATCTACCGCCATATAGATAAACGGATCTTGTCTACATCATGTCATCGTTCTTATTGCATTACTCCGTTTTTCCATGAACTTAATACACTAGATGCATGCTGGATAGCGGTCGATGTGTGGAGTAATAGTAGTAGATGCAGGCAGGTGTCGGTCTACTAATCTTGGACGTGATGCCTATGTAATGATCATTGCCTGGATATCATCATAATTATTTGAAGTTCTATCAATTGCCCAACAGTAATTTGGTTACCCACCGTTTGCTATTTTTCTCGGGAGAAGCCACTAATGAAACCTACGACCCCCGGGTCTTCTTTCTTATATATTTACCTTGCGATCTACTTTTCCTTTGCATTTTTATTCAGATCTATTAAACCAAAAAAAATACAAAAATACCTTGCTGCGTTTTATCTTTATTTATTTTATTTGGCGTCCGATCTGTCAATCTACTACAATTTACCTCATGTTCGCTTGCCTATCTTGAGGCGTCGTACCCCAGAAGGGATTGACAACCCCTTTAACTCGTCGGGTTGCGAGGTGTTGTTGTTTGTGTGCAGGTGTTGTTTACGTTGTGTTGCATGGTTCTCCTACTGGTTCTATACCTTGGTTTCATAACTGAGGGAAATACCTACCGTCACTGTGCTACATCATCCCTCCCTCTCCGGGGAAATACCGACGTAGTTTCAGCTGCCATCAGTCCTATGCTGGAATGTGAGAGGGCTTAATTCTCCTTATAGGAAACGTGTTGTTAGGTAGAAAATCATTGAAAGTCAATGTGTGGTTGCATGTTTCCAAGAAACCAAGTGCATGAATTTTGATGTTAGAGAGATAAAATCCTTTTGCCCTAAGCAGTTTGACACCTTTGCTTTTGCACCTTCTGTGGGTGCATCTGGTGGAATTTTAGTTGTTTGGAATTCTAAGTTCTATATGGTCTGCTTGTGGATGTTCAACCCTTTGTTGTCACCATAAATTTCACTTCTAGGCAAAATAATGAGCAATGGAATTTAGTGACTATCTATGGTCCTTGCCAAGGTGAACCTAGAGATAATTTTGTGAACTGGCTCTATAACATTGATATTCCTGTGGATGAAAACCGGATGATCATTGCAGACCTCAATTTTATAAGATCCATTGATAATAGAAACCTGCCTGGGGGAGATATTAATGATATTTTCATTTTTAGTGAGATTATTGGACATTTGGGTCTTTTGGAACTTCCTCTCAAAGGGAGATCTTTTACTTGGTCAAACATGCAAGATTTCCCTCTTTTGGAGCAACTGGACTGGTTAATCACTTCTTCTAAGTGGATCTCTAGCTACCCTATGACTGAGGTTTTGCCTCTGGCTAGGACAGCTTCTGATCATGTTCCATGTGTGGTAGTGATTAAGACCAACATGCCAAAGTGTAAAATCTTCAGGTTTGAAAACTATTGGGTGAAGATGGATGTTTTTTTGAATGTGTTGGGAAATCATGGGCTAAACCCTCTCATAAATCTCACATTTCTGCTATCATTGCTGATAAGTTTAAAACCTTAAGGCAGGATCTGAGTAAGTGGAAGCTGGGAATATCAAAGTTGAAGCTGATTATTGCTAAATGCAACAATATCATTATTTTCCTTGATAATATGGAGGAATTAAGGCCTCTGTTCAGGAAAGAGTTTAACTTCAAGAAGATTGTCAAGTTGCATGTGGAGCATTTATTACATCTGCAGTTTTTATATTGGAAAAAGGGATGCACCATCAGGCACATTAAAGTGGGGGAGGAGAACAACAAGTTTTTTCATGCCATGGCCACTGAGAGATTTAGAAGAAATTCTATTGCCAGCTTGTAGTTGCCTGATGGTACTGTCATCTCTAGTCACTCCCAAATGGAGGTTATTATTTTGGCACCTTTCAAAGGAAGAATGGGCACTTCTAGAGGTATTAATATGGGTTTTGACCTGAAATCTTTGTTGCATCCTGTGCCTGGTTTAGAGGCTCTTACTAAACCCTTCACTGTTGAGGAGATGGATAATGTGGTCAAGCATATGCCTATGGATAAAGCTCCTGGTCCAGATGGTTTCAATGCACTATTTTTTTAAAATGGCATATCATTTGTAAGGAGTTCTCTGCCCTGGCCCAGGATTTCTATGATGGAAAGGCCCAGCTTGAAAATATTAATGGCTCCTATATCACACCGGCTCCTAAAAGATTATCTCCTAAAGCTATGGGAGATTTTAGGCCAATCTCTCTCATGGGTATGGGGTCAAGTTCTTGTCCAAAATGGCAGCAAATAGGTTCCAGGAGTTGATTATGCTCTGCATCCACAAAAATCAGTATGGCTTCATTAAAACATGGACAATCCAAGACTGCATTGGTTGGACACTTGAATATCTTCATCAGTGTCATCAGTCTAAGAGACCCATTTTAATCCTGAATCTAGCTTTTGAAAATGCTTTTGATTCGATTGAGCATGATGCCATTGTTGAGATTATGAAACATAAAGGTTTTAATGCCAAATGGATTGGTTGTGTAATGCAACTGCTCTCAACTGGGACTTCCTGTGTCCTTTTAAATGGAGTGCCTGGGAAGCAGTTCGAGTGCAAGAAAGGGGTCAGGCAAGGGGATCCAGTGTCCCCTCTCCTTTTTGTCCTTGCTGTAGATCTCCTTCAGTCTGTTGTGAATGATATGCTGCATAGGGGTGAGCTTCAATTGCCTATTCCCTGCCATGACAGATATTATCCTATTGTGCAATATGCAGATGACACTTTGATCATTGTACCTGCTGATGAATCTCAATTGTTGGCCCTAAAGAAAATGCTCTTGGTCTTTTCCCATTCTATTGGTCTTGATGTAAATTACCACAAGTCTTCCATGATCCCTATTAATGTCAGCCAGGTCGAAACTGCCAGACTGGCTTCTGTGTTTGGTTGTCAGGTGGGCACACTGCCTTTCACTTATTTGGGCCTCCCTGTCGATACAACCAAACCTAGGATGTCTGATATCATGCCTATTGTGGATTGTATGGAAAGAAGAATGTCTGCTAGCTCCTCCTTCCTTGCTCAAGGTAGGAGATTGCAATATCTAAACTCTGCACTGTCTTCCTTGCCAATATTCTTCCTTTGCAGTTTGTTGATCAACCCAGGCATTCTGAAGCAGTTGCAAATAATTCAAAGGCAGTGTCTCTGGAGGAAAAAACAGGCAAGAACCTGCCCCCTCTCTAGCTGCTTGGGAGTTAATTTGTAGGCGAAAGAACAAAGGAGGGCTGGGAATTTTAAACCTGGGAATACAGAATGTTGCCCTACTGATGAAAGACCTGCATAAATTCCTAAATAGAGCAGATATTCCTTGGGTTAATCTAATTTGGAATTCCTACTATCATGAGAAAGTACCTCGAGGAACAACCCCCTGTGGTTCCTTTTGGTGGAAGGACATCCTCAAGCTGCTTGATCAAATCAGAGAGTTTTCTTTGGTGCAGGTTAATCAAGGAGATACTGCTTTGTTCTAGTTTGATAGATGGAAAGTAGGGGATTCAGTGCTGCCTTTGAAAAATAAATTTCCTAGGCTCTTTTCTTATGTCAAAGACCCTATGGTTTTTGTTAAAGATGGCCTTCTCTGCTCTGATCTAATTTCCTGGTTTAATCTCCCATTGTCTGAGCAAGCTTATCAGGAATTTCATCCCTTGCAGTCACTTATTATGTCTCATGAGGGATGTCATGATTCTAAGGATGTCTAGCTATGGCATGGTACGACTGTCAAGCCATATATTCCAAAGATGTTTTATACTGTCATGCACTCCCATCTTTCCTTCAACCCATTGCTCATCTGGGTATGGAAGAGTTGCTGCACGATGAAGATTAAAGTCTTTGCTTGGATGCTTATAATGGACCGATTGAACACAAATGATATGGTGGAGAGAATACACTAGCATATTGATGATGGAGTGCAATGTGTACTCTGCCCAACTCAGACCAAGGAGGATAGAGACCATCTTTTCTTCACATGTACTTTCAGTCAGTGTGTATGGAACTATTTGCAGATTGATTGGGGTTTGGGCAATACTATGTCAGAGATAGCTATCCATGCTAGGAGGGATTTTGCCAAGCCATATTTTGTTGTGGTAGATTTCACTGCATGCTGGAATATCTGGTTGATCAGGAATGGCAAAGTGATCAGGAAGGAGAGGCCAAGCTTCCACCGTTGGAGGGGAGATTTTGTTCATAATATGTCATTGCTTGCTCATAGGATCAAGTCTAGGTTCAAGGATGATCTAGTTAGGTGGGTGACCTATCTGCCCCCTTGATGTACACCTTTTTCATAGCTTTGTAATTAGGTGAGTAGTTCTTCCCCTCCCCCCTATTTCCTTTGTTGGTTACTCTTGGTAACCCTTGTACATATTGTATAATTTTGGAATAAATTTGCAATGGTTGTGGGAAGTTTCCCTACAGTACCTAGTCAAAAAAAACATCTAATGTTGTCATCGAGAATATTGCAACAACTACGAATGATAATCCTAACCCCTCTTCCGAGGAATTTGTTAATATCGCTGATGAAAATTGCAGCTTAAAGAACTTGCTTGAGACAGGAATGCTAAAGAGCCTCAAAGGACATCAAACTCTCTATGATGTGCTCAAGAAGTTAATATTGCACAAAAACCCTCAAAAGGAAGGATTGGGTTTCGAAAGAAAACTCAACGCTAATGGAACCTACTGGACTCCCGAGCAATATCCACGAACGAGTTTGGTTGTTTCTACAAGTAAAACTCTCGAACCTTCAATTCTGTCTGGATATTATACTCCCATTTCTTTTGTTTCTGACGATTCTGATGACTCAAACTACAAATTCTTCAAACAATAGAATGGTAATGTTTTTGCTCGGTATGTTGGGACTAACTGCAGGTCTGGTTCACCCAAGAAGAAAATCTGGGTGAAGAAGTGCATATTGAAAATTTATCTGTCACTCCTAACTTGAATATGCAGAGTAATTTTCCTCACGGAAATGATTGTCATTCGCCGATTGGAGCTGGAAATTCCTCGAATGGGTATCAGTCAAACCGTCGACAGAAGGAATACATGTGTACCTCCTCGAATCATTATACTCATGTCTCTGGAAATAATTTCAACACATATTCATATGATCACTCTCAAAGTGCACATGTGAACTACAGTACTTATGAAAGGAATGTCCCTGCTCAGACAAAACAAATGAGATTCTCACTGCCCGCACAAGTGTGGGTTGTGAAAAAGAACTAACCCTTCTTGCAGGTGACGGTGTCCTGGACTAAGGGGTACTCACCACGCCGTCTCCCAGACAGGTGGATCGGGCCGAGGACCCCCGTGGTGGTTCACTCATGGGCCACTTCGGGCAGCCCATGCCGCATACAAGGAGGTTTCCACAAGACTTGGCGCACAAGAGGAGGACTCTCCTAAAACCCTAGGCCTCTAGTGTATTATATAGACTGAGGCCAGGCTAGTCAATAGATCAACTTATATTCATTAGATCAATCTTGTGGTTGATACTTGTACCCTAGACAACACCCATATGAATACAATCAAAAGCAGGACGTAGGGTTTTACCTCCATTAAGAGGACCCGAACCTGGGTAAAAGCCGTGTCCATGTTACCATCGTTCCAAGACGCCTGGCTTAGGACCCCTACTATGAGATATGCCGGATTTGACACCGACATTGGTGCTTTCATTGAGAGCCTATTTGCTGTCGTCTGCTACAGCCGTCGCCGCAACCGCTCAGGATATGCCAGGTTTTATTTTTCCTCGCTAACAATTTACAATGCAGAATATTTTTCTGTTGGTTTTTACTATATTATTTTTGCAGAGATATTTTTTTGACGCTTATACTTACGTTTTCTGTCTTCGTCAATCGGGCGAGCCGACCTACGCGTCAGAACCTTCGTTGGATCAACCTTTGTGTTCAGATCGGCCGTTCCATATATTGGTTGGCCGCGACGCAGTCTTGAGGCGCTCCAGACAGGACGTCCCACGTGCATGATCACCTCATCCTTCATCAGTATGGACGTTGTCGGATAAATCCTCGGTATGGCCTATGTTCGCGTCCGCTGCTTGGCGATACATCGGATCTGGATACATCGGATCCGGACTTAATCTGACCTACGGGCTATCCAACCGAAGAGATAGTACGGAAGCAGTACCCTAACAGGTACTTGGCTCCATGGCAGCACACAAACAGGGAGATTTAATTTTTTCCCTTTTTAATTCAGCTCTTCGTCAGTCGCTGGCAGTTCCTAGTAACCCTTTTCGATAAGTGCATAGACCTAGAGTATTTCTAACCTAATTAAATACTTGTTATGCAAGCACGGTCCTTGTGATCTAATCTAAAAACACTACTTCATGTATTGATGAATGCTAGCAGTCTAGCTAGCACTACTTCGGGCAACGATCAAAGTACGACCGATGTTTTTTTTATTTGCTTTGGTCCTCCACGATCATCACCGCCCAGGTTTTATTTTGTTAGCTATTTGTTTAGCACATAAATTCTTATCGAGAGAATATTTTATGTTCTTTTGTGCTGCATTATTTTTGCAGAGAAAATTTTCTGACACTTGTACATAGTGTCGATCTAGCCAGTCTCTCATTGTCACCTTGGCATGTCGACCAATGTCGATATTGACCTCGCGCCAGGTAATCAACCTTGACTACGTCACGCCGCCACCTCGGCAATCCGATGTCGTCGTCCAGCCTGCGCTGACCACACCAGACCAATATCAGCACAGTCACATGGAGATTTGATTTTTATTTTCTCTATTATTTAATTAAGTTTGGAGGCCGTCTACACTTTCACTAATGGTCTCACTTTCATGTGCTTCCCTGATGCAATTAGCACTACCAGTTGCTTCACTACCATCGAGATTGGATTGATGCAATAAGCAGATTACATGGTACCTTCCATTTGAAGTTGTATCAGTACTTTGGGGCGGCTCTTTCACAACAATTGCTACATGCAGATCAGGCTGACAGCCGCCGCGCCGACAAACACCTCTGCGCAATGAGTTCGGATCATATCAGGCCGATGTTGTCGTCCCGCGCTTGGCAGCCTGCGTCGACATCCCCTGGTTGCCACTTTGTCGAACTGATCTTGGCGCCCAAGCCAAACTTACCTGATTAATTATGCAAAAAAATTCTTTCTCAATTATTATTGCTTCTTGCTCACCCAGTTTTATGTGTGCAGGTAATGAATTTTGAATGCGTCACGTGGTCACTCCGGTGTGCCGATGTCATCGTCCCACCTCCGATGACCAAATTACTGCAGGCTTCACCTCGCCATAGTGTCCATGTTGTGTCGCCACTTCGGAGTGCCGAGCTCCCCGCTCGGCCACCTCGGGACCAGCCTGGGGGCTGGAACCTTGTCCCACATCAAGCTCGGACCGCGTCATCAATGTCGAACACATTAACCATCTAAGTCGCTTTCATGCTCAAAGTTTTAAATTTTTAACTTGTGTTCGGTTCGACCATGCTCACATACGTTGTTTGTTAAAAGAAACTCCCTTTACCCATGTTAACTGGGGGCTCTTAAAATTTATATGAGCCGTTTATAGTAAATGTGTTTTCTTCTTGGTCGTTGCAAAGTCTTTTTCTACCACTCCTTTTTTGACTCGAGTGTATGGTCAATAGCTGGATAGCCTGGCTTCTCTCTAAAGCTGCTCGAGTTTAGTTTGCTAAACTGGCCTCGGAGAAGCACTCCGCCTTCGAGATAAGGAGGTTGAAGCCGATGCTGACCTACTCGAAGTTTAGAGATCGGATGTGTCATGTTAAAGCACGATAAAAGAACAAAAAACTTCAAGACAAATTTTCGGATTGGCACAAAAACTTGATTTAGTTCAGGCGTAAGGTTTTTACTGGGGTTTTTTTGGTTTGCCAAGCCTATAGCACTTTTAACCTATTTGTGTGTTTCCAGCAAGTCTCGTAGTGCAACGCCGGACACCTTTAGAGATTCGGCAATATCAACAGGGGGCTGCAACTAGAGCCAAACCCATCAAAATCAAAGGTAATTCATGGAGTCCTCGGCAAAAACATTCTCGGATATTGCTATATATGCATCGGGTTCGAATTGTGTCACTAGTCCGCTTTGTTTGGCTAAGTGTGCAAAGGGAGAACCACTGCGATAGTGCTTCCAGCTCAAATGGTTAAGCGCCTTAGTGGAGAAAGCTGAAAACTGACTGTCAGAATGAGCGTAAACTGGTCAGTGATCCGATGGCTATGTTAAACTATAAGATCGATGGAGGTCACCCCGTGTTAAACGATGGGCCATTCATAACATTGGCTGAAGTGTTAACGGCTTGACCTCGGCTGACGCCGAACACTAACCGGGGGCTAGTAGCTGGCCTCCCAACTGTAAGCTCCTATGACTAAGTGAAAGTTATAAAGCCCGCATATCTGATTGCCTTGTTTCCGCTAATACAACCGCCTCCGGGTACCGAGACGTCGGCTAAGGGTTGTCTTGTTACTGCGGAAACACCCTGCGTAGCATATACAAAGGGGTTGAAGCCGATGATGGTCCACATTCAAATGATAAACGGTCGCGACAGAGTCAAAATAAACATATATCATCTGCGTTTGTATTCATTATACAAGCGCTGCCTTCCGTAATTATCGTTATAAAGCCATAAATATGCATCAATTTGACTTAAGATTTTGGCCAAGCTGGCTTGCCTGGCTCTTGTGCTTACCCCTACGTTCCCGATCGTTCGGATAGGTGGTAAAGGGAGCACCTCTTTGATTGTTACTACCGGGTCATTTGAGTTAGTACCTCATACTGGGTGAAGCCGAAAGCTAGCCATCTTAAAGGATATAATTGGTTGGCAACGACGGAAGTGAAAATTTTGGTTCATTAAGATCATAGAGTTCGGGAACTTTCCCCACACTAAATCCTCAATATTTTCCTCCCACATTGATCGGAGGTGAGCTTTCATGATCATGATCAGCATGGCAACCCAAAGAAAGGAACCGATAGCACTATTTTCTTCGGAAGATGTTTCTTACCTTAAAAAGTAATATAACATATCTCTCAGTGTACCTTTGTTTACAAAACCATATGGCCGGATTGCCTTGTTTGCCATAAATCTTCGCCCTTATAAAGCCTTTATAAAGTAGGACAAACAGTCCCCAGCTACTGGCCGAGGAGGTTGAAGCCGATGGTCGGTCAACAAAGTTTTGTACAATGCGTATCCGAGCATTAATGATGTAAAGTACTTGGATGCATTGAATCATTACACATAAATTGTGATTAAAATGAATTTACTCTAGATATCGATCCTTAATTCGGCCAACCCATGCCCACATTAAGGCTCGGGGGCTACTGAGCTTCGTGCTTATCATTTACAAATATTAAAGGGGCACAACGATCTCCTGATCTAGTGTTGCCACCCGACCAGTGGCTTGGGGGCTACTGTATTGCCTATTCAATGCAGAAAATTCAAAGTGCTCAGTGTTTGGCTTGATCTAACTATGGGCAAACGCGTCTTCGGACAACAATAGGTACCATCTGGGACTTATCCGGCCTCAAGCTAATATATTACGGCGGCTTCTCCAAACCCTCTATCAAGGGCCCGTCCGCCGATTACTATCTCCCCTAATATGCATCTCGGATTTTAGGCTGACACACACCTTCAGAGCTACTGGCTATGCATCTCATCAGCAAATGAATTGCACAACTCAGAAATAAATTTTGCATAAAGTTAGCCCAAGACCGAGGTGGCGCACCGCCTCGGAAACAGTCCGACATAAAGCTCGGATGCAAGTGGCTAGATCCATATAGGACATTTTCGGCATAAAGCTCGGCTGCGAGCGGCTGGCTCCATAGAGAACTTTTTGGCGCTAAGCTCGGATAAACTCCGTCAAACTTTTTCAAACATGACGTACTTTGTGCCTCCTCGAATGCAGTCCGACGTTAGACCTCGGCTGCAAAAAGATAGCTCGGCTACAGTCTGGTGTTGGAGCTTGGATACAGTCTGACTTTGGAGCTCAGTGCCTCCTCAGATATAGTCCGGTTTTGGAGCTCAGATGCAGTCCAGCGTTGGAGATCGGACGCAAGAGGACACGGTCACACGGGAACAACTTCATGTTGGGGAACGTAGTAATTTCAAAAAATTTCCTACGCACACGCAAGATCATGGTGATGCATAGCAACAAGAGGGGAGAGTGTTGTCCACGTACCCTCGTAGACCGATAGCGGAAGCGTTATCACAACGCGGTTGATGTAGTCGTACGTCTTCACGATCCGACCGATCAAGTGCCGAACGTACGGCACCTCCGAGTTCTACACACGTTCAGCTCGATGACGTCCCTCGAACTCCGATCCAGCCGAGTGTTGAGGGAGAGTTTCGTCAGCACGACGGCGTGGTGACGATGATGATGTTCCACCGACGCAGGGCTTCGCCTAAGCTCCGCAACGGTATTATCGAGGTGTAATATGGTGGAGGGGGGCACCGCACACGGCTAAGAGATCTCAAGGATCAATTGTTGTGTCTCTGGGGTGCCCCCTGCCCCCGTATATAAAGGAGCAAGGGGGAGGCAGCCGGCCAAGGGGAGAGGCGCGCCATAGGGGGGAGTCCTACTCCCACCGGGAGTAGGACTCCTCCTTCCCTTGTGGGAGTAGGAGAAGGGAAGGGGGAAGGAGAAAGAAGGAAGGGTGCGCCCCCCTTCCCTAGTCCAATTCGGACCAGACCATGGGGAGGGGTGCGGCCACCTTTTGAGGCATTTCTCTCCTTTCCCGTATGGCCCATTAAGGCCCAATACGAATTCCCGTAACTCTCTGGTACTCCGAAAAATACCCGAATCACTCGGAACCATTCCGAAGTCCGAATATAGTCGTCCAATATATCGATTTTTACGTCTCGACCATTTCGAGACTCCTCGTCATATCCCCGATCTCATCCGGGACTCCGAACTACTTCGGTACATCAAAACTCAATAAAACTGTCATCGTAACGTTAAGCGTGCGAACCCTGCGGGTTCGAGAACTATGTAGACATGACCGAGACACGTCTCCGGTCAATAACCAATAGCGGGACCTGGATGCCCATATTGGCTCCCACATATTCTACGAAGATCTTTATCGGTCAGACCGCATAACAACATACGTTGTTCCCTTTGTCACCGGTATGTTACTTGCCCGAGATTCGATCGTCGGTATCTCGATACCTAGTTCAATCTCATTACCGGCAAGTCTCTTTACTCGTTCCGTAATACATCATCCCGCAACTAACTCATTAGTCACAATGCTTGCAAGGCTTTATAGTGATGTGCATTACCGAGTGGGCCCAGAGATACCTCTCCGACAATTGGAGTGACAAATCCTAATCTCGAAATACGCCAACCCAACAAGTACCTTTGGAGACACCTGTAGAGCACCTTTATAATCACCCATTTACGTTGTGACGTTTGGTAGCACAAAGTGTTCCTCCGGTAAACGGGAGTTGCATAATCTCATAGTCATAGGAACATGTATAAGTCATGAAGAAAGCAATAGCAACATACTAAACGATCGGGTGCTAAGCTAACGGAATGGGTCAAGTCAATCACGTCATTCTCCTAATGAGGTAATCCCATTAATCAAATGACAACTCATCTCTATGGCTAGGAAACATAACCATCTTTGATTAACGAGCTAGTCAAGTAGAGGCATACTAGTGACACCCTGTTTGTCTATGTATTCACACATGTATTATGTTTCCGGTTAATACAATTCTAGCATGAATAATAAACATTTATCATGATATAAGGAAATAAATAATAACTTTATTATTGCCTCTAAGGCATATTTCCTTCAGTCTCCCACTTGCACTAGAGTCAATAATCTAGTTCACATCGCCATGTGATTTAACATGAATAGTTCACATCACCATGTGATTAACACCCATAGTTCACATCGTTATGTGACCATCACCCAAAAGGGTTTACTAGAGTCAGTAATCTAGTTCACATCGCTATGTGATTAACACCCAAAGAGTACTAAGGTGTGATCATGTTTTGTTTGTGAGATAATTTTAGTCAACGGGTCTGTCACATTCAGATCCTTAAGTATTTTGCAAATTTCTATGTCTACAATGCTCTGCATGGAGCTACTCTAGCTAATTGCTCCCACTTTCAATATGTATCTAGACCGAGACTTAGAGTCATCTAGATTACTGTTAAAACTTGCATCGACGTAACCTTTTACGACGAGCCTTTTGTCACTTCCATAATCGAGAAACATATCCTTATTCCAGTAGGGATAATTTTGACCGCTGTCCAGTGATCTACTCCTAGATCACTATTGTACTCCCTTGCCAAAATCAGTGTAGGGTATACAATAGATCTGGTACACAACATGGCATACTTTATAGAACCTATGGCCGAGGCATAGGGAATGACTTTCATTCTTTTTCTATCTTCTGCCGTGGTCGGGTTTTGAGTCTTTACTCAATTTCACACCTTGTAACACAGGCAAGAACTCTTTCTTTGACTGTTCCATTTTGAACTATTTTAAAATCTTGTTAAGGTATGTACTCATTGAAAAAACTTATCAAGCGTCTTGATCTATCTCTATAGATCTTGATGCTCAATATGTAAGCAGCTTCACCGAGGTCTTTCTTTGAAAAACTCCTTTCAAACACTCCTTTATGCTTTGCAGAATAATTCTACATTATTTCCGATCAAAAATATGTCATTCACATATACTTATCAGAAATGTTGTAGTGCTCCCACTCACTTTCTTGTAAATACAGGCTTCACCGCAAGTCTGTATAAAACTATATCCTTTGATCAACTTATCAAAGTGTATATTCCAACTCCGAGATGCTTGCACCAGTCCATAGATGGATCGCTGGAGCTTGCATCTTTTGTTAGCATCTTTAGGATTGACAAAACCTCTTGGTTGCATCATATACAACTCTTCTTTAATAAATCCATTAAGGAATACAGTTTTGTTTATCCATTTGCCATATTTCATAAAATGCGGCAATTGCTAACATGATTCAGACAGACTTAAGCATAGATACGAGTGAGAAACTCTCATCGTAGTCAACATCTTGAACTTGTCGAAAACCTGTTGCGACAATTCTAGCTTTGTAGATAGTGATACTACTATCAGCGTCCGTCTTCCTCTTGACGATCCATTTATTCTCAATTGCTTGCCGATCATCGGGCAAGTCAACCAAAGTCCACACTTTGTTCTCATACATGGATCTCATCTCAGATTTCATGGCCTCAAGCCATTTCGTGGAATCTGGGCTCACCATCGCTTCTTCATAGTTCGTAGGTTCGTCATGGTCTAGTAACATAACCTCCAGAACAGGATTACCGTACCACTCTGGTGCGGATCTTACTCTGGTTGACCTACGGGGTTCAGTAATAACTTGATCTGAAGTTCCATGATCATCATCATTAACTTCCTCACTAATTGGTGTAGGAGTCACAGGAACAGATTTCTGTGATGAACTACTTTCCAATAAGGGAGCAGGTACAATTACCTCATCAAGTTCTACTTTCCTCCCACTCACTTCTTTCGAGAGAAACTCCTTCTCTAGAAAGGATCCATACTAAGCAACGAATGTCTTGCCTTCGGATCTGTGATAGAAGGTATACCCAACTGTTTCCTTTGGGTATCCTATGAAAACACATTTCTCCGATTTGGGTTTGAGCTTATCAGGATGAAACTTTTTCACATAAGCATCGCAACCCCAAAATTTTAAGAAACGACAAATTTGGTTTCTTGCTAAACCTCAGTTCATAAGGCGTCGTCTCAACGGATTTTGATGGTGCCCTATTTAACGTGAATGTAGCTGTCTCTAATGCATAACCCCAAAACGATAGTGGTAGATCGGTAAGATACATCATATATCGCACCATATCTAATAAAGTACAATTACGACGTTCGGACACACCATTACACCGTGGTGTTCCAGGTGGCGTGAGTAGTGAAACTATTTCACATTGTTTTAACTGAAGGCCAAACTCGTAACTCAAATATTTTACCTCTGCGATCATATCGTAGAAACTTTTATTTTCTTGTCACGATGATTTTCTACTTCACTCTGAAATTCTTTGAACTTTTCAAATGCTTCGTACTTATGTTTCATCAAGTAGATATACCCATATCTACTCAAATCATCTATGAAGGTCAGAAAATAATGATACCTGCTACGAGCCTCAATATTCATCGGACCACATACATCTGTATGTATGATTTCCAACAAATCTGTTGCTCTCTCCATAGTTCCGGAGAACTGCGTTTTAGTCATCTTTCCCGTGAGGCACGGTTCGCAAGCATCAAGTGATTCCAAAATCCCATCAGTATGGAGTTTCTTCATGCGCTTTACACCAATATGACCTAAACGGCAGTGCCACAAATAAGTTGCACTATCATTATTAACTTTGCATCTTTTGGCTTCAATATTATGATTATGTGTATCACTACGATCGAGATCCAACAAACCATTTTCGTTGGTGTGTATGACCATAGAAGGTTTTTATTCATGTAAACAGAACAACAATTGTTCTCTAACTTAAATGAATAACCGAATTGCAAAAAACATGATCAAATCATATTCATGCTCAACGCAAACACCAAATAACACTTATTTAGTTTCAACACTAATCTCGAAAGTATAGGGAGTGTGCGATGATGATCATATCAATCTTGGAACTACTTCCAACATACATCGTCACCTCGCCTTTTACTAGTCTCTGTTTATTCTGCAACTCCCGATTTGAGTTACTACTCTCAGCAACTGAACCAGTATCAAATACCGAGGGGTTGCTATAAACACTAGTAAAGTACACATCAATAACATGTATATCCAATATACCTTTGTTCACTTTGCCATCCTTCTTATCCACCGAATAGTTGGGGTAGTTCCGCTTCCAGTGACCAGTCCCTTTGCAGTACAAGCACTTAGTCTCAGGCTTAGGACCAGACTTAGGCTTCTTCACTTGAGCAGCAACTTGCTTGCCGTTCTTCTTGAAGTTCCCCTTCTTCCCTTTGCCCTTTTCTTGAAACTAGTGGTCTCGTCAACCATCAACACTTGATGTTTTTCTTGATTTCTACCTTCGTCGATTTCAGCATCACGAAGAGCTCGGGAATTACTTTCGTCATCCCTTGCATACTATAGTTCATCACGAAGTTCTACTAACTTGGTGATGGTGACTAGAGAATTATGTCAATCACTATTTTATCTGGAAGATTAACTCCCACTTGATTCAAGCGATTGTAGTACCCAGACAATCTGAGCACATGCTCACTAGTTGAGCGATTCTCCTCCATCTTTTAGCTATAGAACTTGTTGGAGACTTCATATCTCTCAACTCGGGTATTTGCTTGAAATATTAACTTCAACTCCTGGAACATCTTATATGTTCCATGACGTTCAAAACGTCTTTGAAGTCCCGATTCTAAGCTGTTAAGCATGGTGCACTAAACTATCAAGTAGTCATCATATTGAGCTAGCCAAACGTTCATAACGTCTGCATCTGCTCCTGCAATAGGTCTGTCACCTAGCGGTGCATCAAGGACATAATTTTTCTGTGCAGCAATGAGGATAATCCTCAGATCACGGATCCAATCCGCATCTTTGCTACTAACATCTTTCAACATAATTTTTTTCTCTAGGAACATATCAAAAATAAACACAGGGAAGCAACAGCGCGAGCTATTGATCTACAACATAATTTGCAAAATACTATCAGGACTAAGTTTATGATAAATTTAAGTTCAATTAATCATATTACTTAAGAACTCCCACTTAGATAGACATCCCTCTAATCCTCTAAGTGATCACGTGATCCATATCAACTAAACCATGTCCGATCATCACGTGAGATGGAGTAGTTTCAATGGTGAACATCACTATGTTGATCATATCTACTATATGATTCACGCTCGACCTTTCGGTCTCCGTGTTCCGAGGCCATATCTGTTATATGCTAGGCTCATCAAGTTTAACCTGAGTATTCCGCGTGTGCAACTGTTTTGCACCCGTTGTAATTGAACATAGAGCCTATCACACCCGATCATCACGTGGTGTCTTAGCACGAAGAACTTTCGCAACGGTGCATACTCAGGGAGAACACTTATACTTTGATAATTTAGTGAAGGATCATCTTATAAAGCTACCGTCAAAACAAAGCAAGATAAGATGCATAAAGGATTAACATCACATGCAATCAATATAAGTGATATGATATGGCCATCATCATCTTGTGCTTGTGATCTCCATCTCCGAAGCACCGTTCTCGTGATCTCCATCGTCACCGGCTCGACACCTTGATCTCCATCGTAGTATCGTTGTCGTCTCGCCACTTATTGCTTTTACGACTATCCCTACCGCTTAGTGATAAAGTAAAACTATTACATGGCGATTGCATCTCATACAATAAAGCGACAACCATATGGCTCCTGCCAGTTGCCGATAACTCGGTTACAAAACATGATCATCTGATACCACAAATTATATCACATCATGTCTTGACCATATCACATCACAATATGCCCTGCAAAAACAAGTTAGACGTCCTCTACTTTGTTGTTGCAAGTTTTACGTGGCTGCTACGGGCTTAGCAAGAACCGTTCTTACCTACGCATCAAAACCACAACGATAGTTTGTCAAGTTGGTGCTGTTTTAACCTTCGCAAGGACCGGGCGTAGCCACACTCGGTTCAACTAAAGTGAGAGAGACAGACACCCGCCGGTCACCTTTAAGCAACGAGTGCTCCGAACGGTGAAACCAGTCTCGCGTAAGCGTACGTGTAATGTCGGTCCGGGCCGCTTCATCTCACAATACCGCTGAACCAAAGTATGACATGCTGGTAAGCAGTATGACTTATATCGCCCACAACTCACTTGTGTTCTACTCGTGCATAACATCAACGCATAAAACCAGGCTCGGATGCCACTGTTGGGGAACGTAGTAATTTCAAAAAAATTCCTACGCACACGCAAGATCATGGTGATGCATAGCAACGAGAGGGGAGAGTGTTGTCCACGTACCCTCGTAGACCGACAGCGGAAGCGTTATCACAACGCGGTTGATGTAGTCGTACGTCTTCACGATCCGACCGATCAAGTACCGAACGTACGACACCTCTGAGTTCTACACACATTCAGCTCGATTACGTCCCTCGAACTCCTATCCAGCCGAGTGTTGAGGGAGAGTTTCGTCAGCACGACGGCGTGGTGACGATGATGATGTTCCACCGATGCAGGGCTTCGCCTAAGCTCCGCAACGGTATTATCGAGGTGTAATATGGTGGAGGGGGGCACCGCACACGGCTAAGAGATCTCAAGGATCAATTGTTGTGTCTCTGGGGTGCCCCCTGCCCCCGTATATAAAGGAGCAAGGGGGAGGCAGCCGGCCAAGGGGAGAGGCGCGCATAGGGGGGAGTCCTACTCCCACCGGGAGTAGGACTCCTCCTTTCCTTGTGGGAGTAGGAGAAGGGAAGGGGGAAGGAGAAAGAAGGAAGGGTGCGCCCCCCTTCCCTAGTCCAATTCGGACCAGACCATGGGGAGGGGTGCGGCCACCTTTTGAGGCATTTCTCTCCTTTCCCGTATGGCCCATTAAGGCCCAATACGAATTCCCGTAACTCTCCGGTACTCCGAAAAATACCCGAATCACTCGGAACCTTTCCGAAGTCCGAATATAGTCGTCCAATATATCGATTTTTACGTCTCGACCATTTCGAGACTCCTCGTCATATCTCCGATCTCATCCGGGACTCGGAACTACTTCGGTACATCAAAACTCAATAAAACCGTCATCGTAACGTTAAGCGTGCGGACCCTACGGGTTCGAGAACTATGTAGACATGACCGAGACACGTCTCCGGTCAATAACCAATAGCGGGACCTGGATGCCCATATTGGCTCCCACATATTCTACGAAGATCTTTATCGGTCAGACCGCATAACAACATACGTTGTTCCCTTTGTCACCGGTATGTTACTTGCCCGAGATTCGATCGTCGGTATCTCGATACCTAGTTCAATCTCATTACCGGCAAGTCTCTTTACTCGTTCCGTAATACATCATCCCGCAACTAACTCATTAGTCACAATGCTTGCAAGGCTTTATAGTGATGTGCATTACCGAGTGGGCCCAGAGATACCTCTCCGACAATTGGAGTGACAAATCCTAATCTCGAAATACGCCAACCCAACAAGTACCTTTGGAGACACCTGTAGAGCACCTTTATAATCACCCATTTACGTTGTGACGTTTGGTAGCACAAAGTGTTCCTCCGGTAAACGGGAGTTGCATAATCTCATAGTCATAGGAACATGTATAAGTCATGAAGAAAGCAATAGCAACATACTAAACGATCGGGTGCTAAGCTAACGGAATGGGTCAAGTCAATCACGTCATTCTCCTAATGAGGTAATCCCATTAATCAAATGACAACTCATCTCTATGGCTAGGAAACATAACCATCTTTGATTAACGAGCTAGTCAAGTAGAGGCATACTAGTGACACCCTGTTTGTCTATGTATTCACACATGTATTATGTTTCCGGTTAATACAATTCTAGCATGAATAATAAACATTTATCATGATATAAGGAAATAAATAATAACTTTATTATTGCCTCTAAGGCATATTTCCTTCAGTCTCCCACTTGCACTAGAGTCAATAATCTAGTTCACATCGCCATGTGATTTAACATGAATAGTTCACATCACCATGTGATTAACACCCATAGTTCACATCGTTATGTGACCATCACCCAAAAGGGTTTACTAGAGTCAGTAATCTAGTTCACATCGCTATGTGATTAACACCCAAAGAGTACTAAGGTGTGATCATGTTTTGTTTGTGAGATAATTTTAGTCAACGGGTCTGTCACATTCAGATCCTTAAGTATTTTGCAAATTTCTATGTCTACAATGCTCTGCATGGAGCTACTCTAGCTAATTGCTCCCACTTTCAATATGTATCAAGACCGAGACTTAGAGTCATCTAGATTACTGTTAAAACTTGCATCGACGTAACCTTTTACGACGAGCCTTTTGTCACTTCCATAATCGAGAAACATATCCTTATTCCAGTAGGGATAATTTTGACCGCTGTCCAGTGATCTACTCCTAGATCACTATTGTACTCCCTTGCCAAAATCAGTGTAGGGTATACAATAGATCTGGTACACAACATGGCATACTTTATAGAACCTATGGCCGAGGCATAGGGAATGAATTTCATTCTTTTTCTATCTTCTGCCGTGGTCCTCGGTTCCTCGGATGGAAGACTTAAAGGGTTCCTCGGATGCCCGGCGTGTGAACACTTCGGTTTCAGCTCGGCAATCCTCAAGATCAAAGATGGGAAGATTTGTTGAACAAGTTTTCAAGAGCGACGAACGAAGATGAAGGAAAGTTCGGAAGAATCGAGGAGCACCCCTAACTTGAAGACCCGTTCAGGGGGCTACTGGCGGTGTCCTGGACTAGGGGGTACTCACCACGCCGTCTCCCGGCCAGGTGGATCGGGCCGAGGATCCCCGTGGCGGTTCACTCATGGGCCACTTCGGGCAGCCCATGCCGCATAGAAGGAGGTTTCCACAGGACTTGGCACACAAGACGAGGACTCTCCTAAAACACTAGGCCTCCGGTGTATTATATAAACCGAGGCCAGGCTAGTCAATAGATCAACTTATATTCATTAGATCAATCTCGTGGTAGATACTTGTACCCTGTACAACACCCATATGAATACGATCAAAAGCAGGACATATGGTTTTACCTCCATCAAGAGGACCCGAACCTGGGTAAAATCCGTGTCCATGTTACCATCGTTCCAAGACACCTAACTTAGGACCCCTACTACGAGATATGCCGGATTTGACACCGACAGCAGGAACTCTCTCAGGGATTCTACGCGTATATTCTTAGCCCTGAGAACTATTGTTGGTGCTCGTGTTTATTTGCTCTCGTTCGCATGATTGGCTTTTGTTTTGTCGTGTTTGTGTTTCATACGATAAATAGCTCACTCATAGCTCTGTGTGTTCGTGTTTCCTCTCTTCTTGCTGAGTGTTTTGTTTTGGACCCTTTTATCCTCTATTCTTTCTCGTCCAAATCTACGTTGTCCGTCATAAGCATGCAATCTTACCTGAAGAAAATTTTTGTCCGACGTCCTTGGTCGCGAAAGAAATCGACTTCGAACTTTTATCCACTTTTGGCGTTTGCCCTTATTCGAACCTTTCGGTCTCCCGCTCTATTCCCGAGTTTTCCACCGGAAACGGTTGCTACGTACCCATGATCCCCACGATCGTGATCGTGATCGTCGAATGCGGAACGTCCCGCAACTGTGGGTCATGGATTTTGGAGAGGTGGTTCAGTTCGCTCACTATAAATACCCCTCATTGTATCTTCTTCCTCCCGTTCCTCTCACCGCATCCACCTCCAACCAAGACCTTGCTCGAAGCAACTCCGGCGATGAGCCTTGCCATGCTACACCAGTGAAACCTCGACGCGGTTGTTCACGCTGGTACGGCAATCCTTCTTCCTGCACTACCGTAGTTGATTCAAGCTGCCAAGTTAGGGCACCTAGATCCGGAACTGCTCCTGTTCTTTCCTCTGTTCTTAGGGCAGTTCATACCAAGGCTATTTTCTTTGATTTATTTATCTACGGTAGATCTTTAGGATTCACTAAGATTTGACTAGTATGGTTTGTAATCTTCCTCGTACTTGTTCTCCTCGATCTAGGGTTCTTGTAAGATTAGATAGCCTTTACTCTGCCTTGAACATGATATGGCTAGTTTAAAATCTATCGAGGATATCTTTCTCTAAGTCAACCATGAATTCCTATGTTCTTCCAAAAACATTCTTTTTCGTTCAAAACACCTTCTGTGCATGTTTATGTCGTGGGAAACCACGACCACCTATGGGGCCATGAGCCCCTTTTGGTTCGGTGGGGGGATGGGAACGTTGCACAAAGAGCGGAGAAGCGTAACACAGCACGACAGAGATCACACGAGCAGTTTTACCCAAGTTCGGGCCGCCGCGAGGCGTAAAACCCTACTCCTGCTTTGGTGGATTGATGGTGGAAATGGTGTAAAACGTAGCGCTCTTGCCTGGCAGGGTTGCCTCAGGGCAAGAGTGGCTACGCGCGTATGAATGTGTGAGGGTCCGAATCTTTTCTACGGACGCCATGGGCCTCCTTTTATAGATGAAGGGGTCACCACAGTGGCAAATTAGTCTTTGCATACTTATTTGATAGCAAATAGTGCTATCATACCTAACTCTGCAGGCTGAGAGAGAGCATTAAATGCGCCACTCAGTGTCACATCACAACGTGCCCGGCAGGCCTTGCCGGGCTGTTTTGCTAGCTTCGTGCTTGCTTGCTTGACACGTCTCAGGATGGGTGTCATTTGGAGGTATTTTATGTAGGAAGTGGCCGCTATGCGGCAGGAAGCAGCCACTTAGTCACTTAGGAGCTTGACACCGCACTGATCGATGACGTGCATCACTGTGAGGTGGTTCGGTGAAGTGGTTTGCCTCCGCGAGCCCCGGCAGGATCTTGGAGGTTTGCTTCCGGGGTAACCCCAACCTTGCCAGGCTTTCCTGCCCGGCAAGGGAGGTTTTTCCCATAATGGTATCTTGTCTCTCTGGCTAGTCTTGGTCTTCTTGATCTACACTTTGATCCTTCAAAGAACTGATCCCTTGCGCTTTGATCTGACATTGGTGCTGTAATCTCGTCTTTGGGCATGTGCATAGTCTGGGCAACGGACCTAGGGTCTGTTGCACCGACAGGAACCCCCGGGCCTGGCCCGAACGCGCTGTCGGGCATCGTCGGGGTAGGCCCTAACCAGTGCATAGGAAAGGACGTAGAGGTGGCTGGCCCCTTGAGATCTTCTTTGCTTCTTCATTAACTTGAGCCTGGGCCAGTCTCCGGTTCTTCCGCACAACGCATAAGGCCAATCGTGATGGGGCCACTCTTGTAATAGCCCGTGAATGACTTTAACGCACGGGCGAGTAATTACAAATTCACTCTTCCCACCACGCCCTTATCCTTAGCCACGTATGATGCATGCATCAAGTGGGGTAGGTAACAGAGGCGCGTGGTGTGGGAGAGCATCAAGGCAGTGGTTCGGTCTTCTTGGATTGGTGGAGGAGGGCGGTGGTTACCTGTCGAGGGATCGGCTCTCTTCCCCGACCCGCCTATAAAAGGAGGGCGGGGTGGAGTGGAGGCATTCATCCTCACATCCCTTCTCCTCCATCCTATGCTTTCTGCTAGTCATGCCGAAAGGGGGGCCCAGGGCCAGGCCCCGGGCCATAGCTTGGGGTTGGCGATGTCGAATGCTCGTGTTGATGCTTGGGGAGTGAGTCTGGTTCAGGCCCGTAGGAGGCATGGTCATGCCTTCGTCAGGGCGAGATTCCTTCCTCATCTTCCTGCAAGCCTCAGGAGGGTGCACGGGCAGCGTGGCGGTAGCGCCAGAGGTGGCGACTCCGGTGTGCTTGTCGCTGGGCTGTCCGTGCTTCAATTTTAGTGAGGGGCAACGCAAACGACACCATGCTGAGGCCCGTAATGGGCGCAAGGCGTCGTAATCGACCGTGGCCTATTCTCCCTCCTCTCGCAGCATCGGAGGGAGGTTGCAGAATGGATTCTCCATTGGTAAAGGTGAAACTGACCACCCCGGGGACTGCCCGCCCGACGCCTAGGAGAGTCCTTGTCCCCATACATGCTTCCTTAATGTGTGGGGACGACCATGATCTCTGTGGGATTGTCCGGAGTGCATGGCCCCTGATTTGGCTATTGTGATGGAGGTTTCAGGTGGCAGCGGTGTGGAAGGTGGCGGCAACCCACGAGTCGTGTTTGCCAGTGATTCCGTCGTCTCTGTCCGGGCTCCCGATAGCGTCACCATCCGCACCTTCCCTCTGGTCTCTTCCTCCTAGCTTGGAAACGGTGCCATCCTGATCCTGGGGAGGCGCCGAATCCGAGCTAGGCCTTCCCTCCGCCTTCTCCGTCTCTCCCTGTAGTTTCGAAGAAGGAGAGGGAAAAGTGAAGGCATCATGGGCACTTTATCTTTTTTCAATATTAAATATGTAGGCACTTGCAAAATTTTAGTTCAAATTATGTAATCTCTTGAATGCATGTTTGTGTCTTGTAAGGTCAGTACTTGTTTGATCATCATATTAATGAAAAGGATAAAACTTGCCAGGGACTCGTGCATGTAATATGTCCATGCAGAGGTGGAGCACCTCGATACTTTTAAGTAAACAAGTTTCCCCCGGCAGGCTACCCTGCCGGTACCCTCAGTTTTGTTGTTGTGGAGTTAGGCCTACCAGTCACAAATCGCGAAGAGGGACCAGCCCCCCGCCAATCTTTTTTCACCAAAGGCCACTGTGACCATCCTGACCGAAGCAACGTTCGAGTCAAGGAATGGGAGTACCTAAGTTTCAAAAAGCTGCGAGGTTTTCGTATGCACAAGTCCTCGCTTACAAGACATGTATGGATAAGAGAAAGAACTTATCTGTTTGGCTTGCCGAAGATCACAGTGTAGGCTTATCTTTCCATCTCCTCTTGGGGACCAAGTCCTCGGCAGGAGCCTGCAGTTTATGCAGATGAAAATGATGCCAGATGCACTCTTATCTACATGAACAAGCGATGCTCATGAAATGCTTAT